>NC_079447.1:38119672-38294672 GCF_903798145.1 Danio aesculapii | reverse complement strand
TTATTATATTTATTATTTATGATAATTATTACACAAATGTATGTATTAACAGAATAGTATGCATCATAAATGCTTTCAACATTGATGAGCACAATGACTGTAGAGAATTTAACAATAATCACAGTAATAAATTACATTTTAAAATTATGTCACTGTCAAGCGAAACATTTCGCCATATTTAGATTTTTTTCTTGTTCATATATCATTATTATTGGGTGCTCATTATGTCTTAAATATTTTGATGCTCATATCTATGAACACAAAAAACTTAAACATAAAACCAGTGTTGGGGAGCAGATAGCTACAAGTAGCTGAGCTACTAGCTTAGCTACATTTTTCAGTTGATCATTTGGTATCAAAAGTGACTTATATGAAGGGCAAAGTCTTCAAGATTATGCTTAATTTACCAAAATAAAATATGATCATGCCTTGATTTTATTATTATTTAATTAGGACAGTGAATTTTGACTTTGCTTAGACAAAAGTCTTGTCACTTGACAGAAATAATGTACAGAATAGAATATAAAGTCATGGTGCAATGGAAAAATTGTGTATGACTCCCATGAGCTTGGACGACTGCATCCATACGTCTCTGCAACCACACACATAACTTATTAATAAAGTCACCTAGAATGGCAAAGAAAGTGTTCTTACAGGACTCCCAGAGTTCATCAAGAATCTTTGGATTTATCTTCAATGCCTTCTCCTTCATCTTACCCCAGACATGCTAAATAATGTTTATGTCTGGTGACTGGGCTAGTCAGTCCTGGAGCACCTTGACCTTCTTTGCTTTCAGGATCTTTGATATGGAGCCTGAAGTATAAGAAGGAGTACTATCCTGCTGAAGAATTTGCCCTCTCTTGTGGTTTAATGGGCAGCACAAATATCTTGAATAACTCAGGCTGTTGATGTCACCCCCATACTGAATGTAACCCCAAACCATGAATTTTCCTTCACCAAATTATCTGTGAGAATATCCATGTGGGTTCCGATCTTCTGCAGTATTTGTGATGATTGGGATGCAGTTCAACAGATGATTTATCGGAAAAAAAAATCTACCTTCTGCCACTTTTCCAAATGATCAACTCAAGTGATTAATTGTTGCTCTCACAACTAGGATAGGCGACAAGAGTATTGTCAGGTAGTATACAGTATTGTTTTATAGCCATCTATTAGTAAATCAGATTTATTGAGTTAGTTGTTTTGTAACAACAGTTGAAATTCAGTCAATCCAAAAGTATTTTAACAGTTGTAACCTGAAGAACATCAAATATTTTACTTATGTTAAAGTTTATTCATGTTTTTGTAATATTCTGTACGTCTTTGTAAAACAAAAAGTTGTTTTTAATGTGACTAGTTACTATCTTAGAAGTATAGATAGACACTAGCTTAGCTGCTTTTCCTAATGGGTAACTTGTAGCTTACCAAGCTACAGTTTCAGAGTAAGTTCCTCACCACTGCATAAAACATTAGACAAAATGTTACCAACCATACCAGTTTCCGTGTGTGTGTGTGTGTGTGTGTGTGTGTGTGTGTATTGTCCCTTGGTTGCACCACATGGCACGACTAATTAAACTTCTTTTTTGAAAACGTTCAAAAAGCTCATTTATCATAGACACCCTTAAATGTCATTGACCTATTAGCATAAAGAACAAAGCCTGACGATGATTTAATAAGCAATCTGAGACCGACTGACACACGGTAACCTGTGACCGCCATTCGATCTGCGTGTTTTCTGGGGATGAAATCATCGCCGCGGAAGGGACTGAACTCATCTGTCAGTTACCTCAAGCTTCATTGGACTGTTGTCAAAACTGTGTTCTTGCTCCCTGGTGAATTTACTGATTTGTTGTCAACTGTACCTCAGCGCAGCATCACGAGACACCCCGGCCCACGCTGATGTCTGAACACAGGCTATTACGAGAGGATCAGCCGAGCTCAAGTTAATGACCTAGCACATCGTTTATTCCAAGTGAATGCTGGGAAACAGACAGGGCAGCAGCTTCAGAGAGGGCGGATCGTCTCTGTCAGAGGCTCCTAGCGCAAATTGATGAGAATTTGACATTTACTGTGGTTGATGGCTCGATCCAAAGTTGAGCAGGACTTTTTGGCCAGATTCGAGCAGGCACTTGAACTTAATGTCATCATTTATCAAAGTCAGTTGAGGTCAGGTACTTGTGCCTGTGCCATTCACTCCGTCACTATATTAATGCAATAATTGTGGGGTCGGTCAGAATTGTTCTGAGAATAAACAGTTAACTAGGTCAAGCCAGGCTCCGCATCTCAGGCAACTTTTTAATCTGTCAGAATGATTTGCCCATGAAGTCGGATGAAAGAGAGCAGGTTTCCCCATCATATTAATGTAAGCGGACACATTGTTTTACTGTCATAATTTGATTGGGTGATCATTTCTGACATGTTGTGTCGCTGTAAGACTGTGGAGTTGACTGAGTCATAGAGGTCAGGCGCTGAAATGAATTCCAGATTGCTGTCATTTGAATGAGTACTTTCCTCATTTTCCTAGGAAATCATGGCTTTTCAGTCTCGCTGCTGGTTTAACCATTCCACTCGAGGTCACCTCGCCAATGTAAGATGTCAAGATCGAGTTCTGCTGCTGGTTTGATGGATTCTCTGATTTCCTAAAACCATTTAGTTGACTGAATTTTTTTGTCAACAAAATGGATTCACGCAAAGGATCTGGCAGCTTCGTCTTCTACCTCACTTTAGTTTCTGCTAATATGTTTCAGGTTTAGTTGTTTTATGTCTTTAACTGGCACACAATTTAGAATTTTGAAAATAAGTGCAGAGAGATGTTTTTCATTTAGAGATTGGCCTTGGTGTATGGGTCAATGAAACCATTCGTCATGCAAAATACATTTGTAATGTAGTGCTATATATATCCCGCAAGTTTTTCCTTGCAGATTCTTTGCAGAATCTATGGTGTATGTTTTTGTATTTGTTTTCAAATGTTTAAAATAACAGTATTTATTTGCAGTAAGTCTTTGTTGTTTTGATCAATTTAGGACATTATTGCTAAATAAATGTTAATTTCTTACTAAGCTATTTTTAAAAGGTTGTATGTGAGGTACTACTTGTACTGCTGTTACATATATATTTTTTATTACTTAAAATGACAAATAATACCAAAAAAATTATATAAAACACTCTATCTGATGTCATTTAAAAAGGCAAGTATGAAAAACATTGATGTTAATGATCTTAAATGTTTTTTACCTTTTAAAGTTAGTGTATATAACACGACTGAAATAATAATAATGATGATGATAATGATGAATAAAATATCTACCTCTAAAGTCATCTGATGTCATTTAAAAAGGCAAGTATGAAAAACATTGATGTTAATGATCCTAAATGTTTTTACATTTTTAAAGTTAGTGCATATAATATGACCGAATTATTATTAATAATAATAATAATAATAATAATAATAATAATAATAATAATAATAATAATAATAATAATAATAAAAATAATAAAAAAAATAATAATACTTATTATTATTATTATTTCTACATTTTTTTATTTAATGTATATAATATGACTGAAATAATAATAATAATAATAATAATATTATTATTATTATTATTATTATTATAAAAAATCTCTAAAGTCATTTGCTGTCATTTAAAAAGGCAAGTATGAAAAACATGTTAATGATCCTTAATATATTTGTTGACTCTGAAATTGAAATTAGTAAAAAAGTATCTGTTGCTTTTAATCAACTTAGCCCCATGAATAATAATAATAATAATAATAATAATAATAGTAATAATAATAATAATGATGACAACAACAACAATTTAATATTATTATTTTTTTATAGTGTCAATTTTTCATTTTACTTTAATTGTATCCTAAAGGGACCGCACTGGATATTATCTGCAATATTTATTTCCACAAGTCAAAATAATACCTTAATTCACACAAGCGAGCAGTTCACATGCCCTTGGTTCTTTATTATGTGCGTTTCACCCACGGACTGCTCGCAGCATTTGTGATAGTTGCATATAATAAACGTCTCATAGATTCAGCAAAGGCTGTGTAAACTTCTGAATGAAAGTGTATATGTGTGTCTCTGAGAGCTCAGATCTTCACAAATACTCTTAAAATCCGCCTCTGCACTTGACACCATTAAGCCTCTGTTAACCAGCCTCCCCTGAGAGCAGCTTGAAATTGTACCACCTCCAGCAAACTACTTTACCATTCAGCATCGCCTGAGATACAAGCCTAACACGGTTTGTTCTCAGGAAGCAAGAAGCAAATAAAAGACAAAAATGGCATGAAATAAAACACATCGGAATGAACACACATGTCCTAAAGTGGAATTCCTCCCTCAGCAAGGAAGCCAGCAATGCCGTGTTCATATGCAGTGACCCGACTGCCCCGTTCATGTTGTGACTCAGGGCGATACTTTGTGTTTATGCCTTAAAGTAGCCATTGCTTTTGCCCTAGAATACTGGGAGTTCTACTCTGAGGATATTAAATCTAGTCCTGTAAAAGTCGAAGTCGGAGAAACGCTTTCGGCTGGAGGACAATTTGAAATCTCACCTCGGCATTCGTGTTTATTGGAAAACAGCAGCAGTGTTTAAAACGTCTATTCAAAGATTTTCAACACCACTTTTTTGTGTACTGAAGAAATACAGCATTTCATTTAACCACTGCACCTGCAAAATTCGTTTAAAAATATAGTTTTCAACTTAAGAAAACAATATTGGTTCTTCTTGTAACATGATTTTTAGCATGAATAAATAATTTCATACAATATAATAAAACACTAGGGATTCTATTTTAATGATGTAGGTGCAAAGTCTAAAGCGTATGGTGCAAAAGCCAAGGGCATGTCCGAATCCAATTTTGCTATTTTAAGGACAGAAAAATACGGTTTGCGTCCTGGCGCATGGTCTAACAGGGTTGAGCTTATTCTCTTAATGAGTTCTGGATGTGTTTTGAGCATAACGTGCATTAAACCAATCAGAGTCTCATCTCCCATTGTGTTTAAGAGTTAGATGCATCACACCATGGCGCATTCGCTATTTACCTGGCGGATTTGTAGGCCAAGTGGAAAACTGAATGCTTCACTAGTGAAAAAACAGTTAAACAGATCATCTTCGCGAGTATAAATAACTAGCCTCCTCCAATCGGCCTCTTTACTTTCTCTTCGCTTTATTCCTTTACATTTGTGAATAAGGAAACGGTGTAGTACGTGCTCCACTGAAGACATCCAATAACTTACTGTACATATTTAATTTTGTTTGTTAAGCTCAAAGATTTGTTTCAAAACTATTTCTAAATTCAGTTCTAATTTCTAGCAAATAAATAAACTAACCATAATAACGAAATGTGCTTAAGAGTTATATCCAAACACATGTCCGATTCACATGCCCCATATTGTGACACATGTCTCCAAAACCCAACAGGTGGACAAGTTTAAGCTTGTTTTTATTTTAAAAAAATATAAATATGCATATAATAAATAATTATTTTATTAATAATAATAATAATAATAATAACTATATACAAATGCAAATTGTCATAAATAAACTGAAAAAAGTCCCCCAACACGAAGAAGGCATGGAGGTAGTGGTTTTTATATTAGAAACTAATGATTTTTGTAACATTTTAATCCTTTCATTTCAACAAATCACGCCATACACATCTTGGGTACCATGCACGGGTGTATGATAGGGCCCTAGGTGTTATATACGCTTGTTAAGTGTCATGCGAAGTGGCTTCCTGGTGCCATATCAAAATGTATGGGGAGACTCAATAAATGGTAATATTAAACATTTACACAGCAATGCAATACTTTCAAAAATCACCATCTATATATATATATATATATATATATATATATATATATATATATATATATATATATATATATCCATGCCTAATATCAGATGGCCAGAAAGAGATTTTTTTTAAATAAATTGTTAAAATATTGGTGTCTAAGATGCATCAGTCAACAAGAGATGATTTTATATAAAATTAACTTTAATGTGTGATATGACAAAAAAATTGGTCATAAACGAATATTTTCTCAATTCAAATGAGTAGCGGCTTGGACCCGGAAACAGTGTTTTATATTTCCCTTTCAATAAGCACACAAGAAATTCCACATTTTTCAAAGATTTAAGAAACAAACGAACAAATGATTTTACAGTTTTTGCCATTGTCATAAGTGCATGTCATTACTCCTTACTCCATTACAACTACTAGTTTATGCACAAAATAAATATATCATGTAATCACAACATCAGTGAAAAGATCATAAAAGTCATTAGAGAAATTATTTCTAGAGATGATAATGTTTGCACTATATTAGTCTTAATAGTTATTACATTTTGACTAACCTGTTAGTGGTGTTTAAATAAATCTGAAAACAATTAACGAAAATCACAGATAATTAGAAACTCAAAACTACTTTTGCTGCTTGTTCAAATTGTTCACCTATTTAAATGAGCTGAAACAACACAATTCTTAATTTGTCTTGTGACAGCTTATTGTTTTATGTTCAATCCACTTACATTTATAAAAATGACTAACTTTACGAATTCAATTTGTGTTAGGACAACATGAAGGAATTGTGTGGAATGCAGCATTTTTTAATAGTGTATTCTTTTAAGTAAGCAATGCATTTACAGTGTGGCATAATGCCAATTGAACATAAACCAACAATTAGGATATTATTAGAATTGTTTCAGTTAATGGAAATCACCACAAAAAAAATCATGACATCAGTATCAGCGACTACTTGGTACAGCCATTACCATTTTTTATTTATTTTTTTAAACAAGGCACATGCTTATACCCGCTGGCTTTGCTTAATGCTGCAAATGCTGCAAAATCAGTTCTTCTGCAGAAAGCCAACAAAACTTGTGCCATGTTGCAACAGGCAACCACTGTTTAGAGCAGAGATGAAGAAATCAAAAGCACTAGCAGAATATCTTCTGTTTTGTTTAGTGAGATTGTAACCTACCAGCCACTAAACGACGACAAGTCTCATATAGGCATGGGACAATAACCGGTTTCAAGGTTTACTGTGGTTTGAAAGAGTTAAGGTATTGAAACTGCCAAAGTTTTCTGTTATATCGTTCCTAAGGTATATGTTCATTTTCTTTCCTTGTTTTTCACAACTATTCTATTATTTAGTTTTTTAGGGCAACCATATCTCCAGCAGAAAGCGAACATCTACGGCAAAAGCTACTGGTCCAAAATATTTAAAATGTCTCTTAAAATGTTCAATGGGGGCAAACGGTGTTGTTTTTTACCCAGACATTTAAAAAGAACTTATTTTGGAGCAGTGATCACAATACCGACAATACTGTAAAAACATGAATTTTTTATCCAAGGTTATCATATCGTTCAGATTGTGAAATTCAGATCGTGCAGAAAGTAGGTCAGGGGTCATTAACAGGGAACAGTAGGTGATCACAGAAAAGTCAAACTAAGCATTTTGGCCAATCACAGAGCTGCGTATGTTTGCTGCCGTTTGTAAGGCTCAGGAGGAGACCAAATTTACTATTGGGTTCAGCTATTTTCAGTAGTTTGTGTAACAAAACATACATGCTTCAGTAAACCTAATTCATATATCTAATTCAATTGCATCTCATTGGTTAATTAAGCTAACTTAAGCTTTCATTGTTTTGAGCGATAAAGAGCTGATTCTGACATATACTGTAACCGCATCTTTTAGTCAAGAAATTCAAATTCAAAACATGTTTAAATGGCATGTTTTGGTATGTTATTAGCTTCATTAGTATTTAGGAGACTTTTTTTTTCCTTTGAACCTGAAACAGCAAACCATTGACTGTAAAATTTAAGAAAGCACATGAAATATCATGAACGACTGGTCATGAAATTTTGGTACTACATCCAAACAAAATCTGACTGAAGCTTATTTTTGATATATCAACTTTAGGCAGAAAGAGACCAAACTTAAAAAGATACTTCATTTTTTTTACCATTTTTGGGTGAACTATGCCAATAATTCTGTACAATAGTACAATGGACTTAAATGTGAAAAAGTACATACAGCATATATAAATGTAATTTTCCGTGGTTGTTAGGTGCTAGAAAAGCATAAAAATGCATCTTGAAAGTGCTTGAAAAGTGCTGGAATTTGAAGTTGGAAAAGGTGTAAGAGCCCTGTCCCTACATAGTGTACAGCTTTAGAAAATTGCAATTGTCATAGGATTTATTAAAAGACACAATTTATTCAGTAAACCACTGATTTAAAAAAAAAACAAAAGTAATTTTGTCACAAGTCACCAAGCCCCCCTCCCCCAAACCATTGTCCTGAAAATGTACCACAGCATCATTTTAGTGTGCCGTTACACCCCCAGCATACATCATAATATGTGGTGATGATGACTAGTGTGGAGACTGGACCGATGTTAAGATAACCTTGGGGAAAGGAAAGGAAAGGAGGGGTGGAGAGCCACAAGCTCGGCTTCCAGAATCACTAACTAACAGTGACATTTGGGCAGTACAACTGTACAAGTCACTGCGCAAATCAGAACTGATATTTGCTGAACTTTAAGCTCTATTCAAGGTAGCATTTTTTTTTTAGAATTTATTTATTTATATCAGTCCAATATGTGCACGACACAGCTAATAGCTATTATTATGCTCCAGTATCCCACGAGACAGACAATCCCTTCTTTATCTACCAGGGATTTCATGCCTTTACGATATAGATATAAGAATGAATGAGTGAGATTAGCGTGCTGAACGTATATTGGATGCTATCTGACTTCATTAGTTCCAGTGCCCTTAAAAGGACATCCTGGCTTTCTTATATTTGGACAGCCGCCCCCTGTCCTTCCTTTCCTCTGCCCAGACTCACTCATGCAGCCAAGCACATAATGCGCTCGGAGCCCGGTAACATGTACGATTATAATTAGCTTTGTCAGGTCCTAGCCCCCTACAACCCCCATGCAGATAATATGATAATACGTCTTCATAACCGACTGACCTTACATGCTCAATATTTCTCCCCTTATGAAGATTACATGTCAATAAAGTAATTGAGTCTCGGGCTGTGTGGCAAGTGAAGATTTAGGTTATTGGACTTTTCGGGAGCAGTGATGTATGACCGTTATTATTCCACCTGTCAGGGGATGTGCAGGCCGCTGACGACGGTCCGAGGATGTCAGCACGGAGAAAGAAAGAGAGAGAATGAAAGCGGGGGGAGACGTCCATTTCAGCTTGAGTGTTATGTCGTTAATCACCCCTCATCTTCTCCGCTCCATTCCTCCTGCATCTGCAAACTGTATGTGTCTTATTAATTAGGAAGAGGAGACTTACAGTAAAGCCATCCATTAAGAGGGGGCCGGGAGGGTCTCGACAATAGCGTCTCATCATCACGAGCCTGCCGTCATATATTCAAACCTCATGAGATCATCCATTATAATTCCCCAGGATATTATTTTCCTCTTTCTTCTCAAGTGTAAGGTCTCTGTCTGTAGGCCCCTGTCAGGCGGAAGAGCTTTTGTAATTGCGACTCAAAGCCTTGCATTGGATTTAGCCTCCGCTGTCAGTTTAATACTATTAGAGTCATCGCAATCCCTATCATTACGTTCATGGGCTTCATTACTCATTTTTCAATTTTGGGCTGCAAACCAGACTTTAACTGTTGTGTGGTGCTGTGAGGTCATTGAAATCTGGTGGAAATTCATCAAAGCTCTTGCAAAAGTTGGGCTGATATGCATTCCTTTTCTTGAAAAACCCAAACAGTCATGGTAACCAATATTAGAATCGAGATTGTTTGCCTTTATTTAGGTATATGGTTTTACTTTATTGTATTACCTGATTACATACAATCACATGATGTGTTATCCATTTAGGACAGATACAGCTGAATCTTATAGATGTACATTTGCATCCTCTGCAATAATGGCTGTTACTGTACCTCCTGTATACTATAATATAGATCAGCATCAACTGCTAATTATTTCAGAAATATATTGGTGTGTCATTCTATTTATTTATTTATTGGTATCAGACAGTGTTGTATCTTTTTATATATTGTACATATATTCTAATATCCTGATGCCTAAACTCACATATATTTAATTGAATGTCTAATTCTAAATATGTAATTGTAATTTTTCAATTACATTTATTTTACTTTTTATTTAGACAAAGTAGTACAGTCACCAGCCATTTATTAGGTTTTAATACCTGTATTATTATTATTAATATTATTATTATTATTATTATTATTATTATTATTATTAGCCAGTAGGAGAGGTGGAGGCATCGCTGCCCTGTTTAAAGATGTCTATGAGTGTAAACAAGTGTCATTTGGTGACTATTTGTCTTTTGAATATCTGAGTATAGCACTAAAAGGTGCTCCACGTATCTTACTGATCATTATCTACAGACCTCCAAAATATTCTCCAACTTTTATTGATGATTTTACAGAGCTGTTATCAATAGTAACATATGAATTTGGCTATTTTACCATTGCTGGGGATTTTAATATTCACATTTATAATCCAGAAATCAATGCTGTAAAAGAACTTTTGACTGTTTTGAACACTTTTGATCTGACTTAACATGTTCAAGGACCCACTCACAATCGTGGAGAGATCTGCTTTGTCAGAAAGAGATGCATAAATGAGAACACTAATGAGCAGTTTATGAAGGCCATACGCTAGCACCAAGTATATCTGCAGACTCTGTTGATTCTTTTCTTGATTTGTTTAACTAGTTAAGAATGTCATAGATGACATTGCTCCTGTTAAAGCCAAGAAGATGACTAGCAGGCAAAAGGGATCTTGGACAAGGTCACCAAGGGTACAAATGATGAAAAGACAGTGCAGAATAGCTGAGCCTATGTGGAGAAAGACGAAACTAGTAGTCCATTATCATAACTATAAAGACAGTCTTCGTGCTTTTAATATGGAACTAAGCACTGCTAGGCAGACTTTCTTTTCAAGCCTTATAAACAGCAACGTAAATAATGCTCGTAAACTCTTTGCAACGATAGAGAGATTCACAACACCCCCCCCCCCCCCCACCCCTTATAGCGCCCTTATAAAGATAATCAATCATATTCGCCTAAATACAGATTATGGAAAACTAACTGTGCTGGTACTGCTCGATCTCAGTGCCGCATTTGACACTGTCGATCACAGCATACTTCTGGATTGGCTGGAAAACTGGGTTGGGCTGTCTGGGACGGTCCTCAAATGGTTCAGATCTTACCTTGAAGGGAGAGGTTACCATGACAGTATAGGTGATCATAGGTCAAGGTGGACACCCATGACATGTGGAGTCCCACAAGCCTCAATTCTGGCACCTCTCCTGTTCAACCTTTATATGCTCCCTCTTAGCCAAATAATGAGAAAAAAAACAAATCTCCTACCGCAACTATGCTGATGACACTCAGATCTACTTAGCCTTACTGCTTAATGACTACAGCCCCATTGACACCCTCTGCCAATGCATTGATGAAATTAACAATTGGATGTGCCAAAACTTTCTTCAGTTAAACAAAGAGAAAACTGAAGTCATTGCGTTTGAGAACAGACATGAGGTTCTCAAGGTGAATGCGTACCTTGGAACTAAAGGTCAAACAACAAAAAATAAGGTCAAGAATCTTGGTGTGACTCTAGAGTCAGATCTGAGTTTCAATAGTCATGTCAAACCAGTCAGTAAATCAGCATACTATCATCTCAAAAACATTGCAAGAATTAGATGCTTTGTTTCCAGTGAAGACTTATTTACAGTGAAGAGCATTATTTACGTTGCTGTTCTATAGCACTTGTTCACTGCTGCTCTTATAGTTGTGTAAATTGCTTCCTTGTCCTCATTTGTAAGTCGCTTTGGATAAAAGCGTCTGCTAAATGACTAAATGTAAATGTAAATGTGACTTAGAGAAACTTGTTCATGCTTTTATCAGCAGCAGGGTGGATTACTGTAATGGCCTCCTCACTGCCCTTCCCAAAAAGACAGTCAGACAGTTACAGCTTATCCAGAACGCTGCAGCCAGAATTCTGACCAGAACCAGAAAATCAGAGAACATCACAGCTGTCCTCAGGTCTTTACACTGGCTCCCAGTTACATTCAGAATAGATTTTAAAGTATTATTACTCGTCTATAAATCACTAAATGGCCTAGGACCTCAATACATTACAGATATGCTCACTGAATACAAACCTAACAGATCACTCAGATCTTTAGGATCATATAAACTAGAAATTCCAATAGTTCAGTCAAAGCAGGGTGAATCGGCTTTCAGCTACTACGCCCTTCGCTGCTGGAATCAGCTTCCAGAAATGATCAAATGTGCTCCAACATTAGGCACATTCAAATCAAGACGGAAAACACATCTGTTTAGCTGTGCCTTTACTGAATGAGCACTGTGCTACGTCCGACAGATCACACTATTATATATATATATATATATATATATATATATATATATATGTATAAATCTGGCAGCATGTCAGCAACTCATTTAGGCATGTTGATGTGGTAAAGACAATCTTGACATGCATGGAAGGATCTTTAAAATTCTAGTGCCAGAAATCAGAGGTGGATAACCAGATTAGTTAAAAGAAAAACAACAGTAACTCAAATAATCACAACTGAGGTCCTCAGAATAACACACAATAACTTTGAAGCAGATGAGATACAGCATCAAAAACTGACTTCAGGCGCTCCTGTACAGATACTGTACAAACAGAAAATTCAGGCTAAATTTACATGAACTAACCAAAATTGAGAATTTTTTTTTTTGGTCTGATGAGTCTAAATTGACATTCATATGTGGGGTAATTTAGTGTAAATAATATGAAAGCATGGATCCATTATGCCTCGTATCAACAGTTAGTACCATGCTGTGTATTAATAGTACATAGTATCAGGCTGCTGGTAGTGTAATGGCGTGTAGGTTATTTTGTTAGCACACTTTGTTTGCTTTAGTATCAGCTGAGCATAGCATTATTGCTACCCATGGCCATCCTATTTTGTTTACCATAGTTTATCCATCTTATGGCTACTTCCAGCAGGATAATGCAATCTTAAATAACATCTTGTTTCTTGAACATGACACTTTCATGTTCAGTAGCCAATGGACCTGCAAAATTGCCAGATCCCAAAAGATTTGCATCATGAATGTGCAGCTTCTTAATCTCCAGTAACTGTCCCTTGTATCAGTATGTTTCAAAAACTCTGAGGAATGTTTCCAGCACCTGAATCTAAGCCATGAAGAATTAGGGTGATCTGAAAGCATAAAAAGGTCCAATCTGGCAAGGTGTACTAAGATTGTTAGTAAAATTAGATTGTTCTCTCAAAAATGAAAATTTTGTTATTAATAATTAATCACCCTCATGTGGTTCCAAAGCTCTGAGACCTTAGTTTATATTTGGAACACAAATTAAGATATTTTTAATGAAATCTGAGAGTCCCCTTATCCCCTAGAGACAGCAATGGTACCAGCTCATTCTAAGTTTAGAAAGGTACCAAAAAACATTATCAAAGCAGACCATATGTCTTCAGTTCTTCAACTGGAATATTATGAACCTATGAGAATATTGTGTGCACATAAATCAAAAGTAGGAACTTTATTTAACAGTTTCTTCTCCTCAGTGTCAGTTTAGTGGGCACATTCATAAGAGTGCTGTGCACTAAAGTATACCCTGGATGCCCATGTGCAGTCAGCAGTGCAACACGCAAAAAGAGAACACTCTTATGAATGTGCACCCTATACTGACACTGAGGAGAAGAAACTGTTGAATAAAGTTTTTTTTTTGTTTTATATGCAAACAGAAGTATTCTTTTAGCTTCATATTATTGTAATTGATCTGCTGAAGCTAAATGGCCTGTTGAGGATGTGTTTTGGTATTTCTCGAAACTTTGAACATAAAATTTCTTATTTTGTGTTCCGAAGATAATTGAAGGTCTCAAAGATTTAGAATGAGATAAGGGCTAGTAATTATTAACAGAATGTTTATTTTTGTGGGAACTAAGCTGCATCCTTATACTGGTGCATTATTGTATTATGATGTTTTTAGTTTTTTTTTTAAGATGCACCTTGATGATATTTTGAGCTGTGAATTTTTGGGTGACAATGCACTGTGACATTAGCAGTAATTAGATCAAATGAAAAATCGTAAAATGGTTTTCAGTGTGACTTCTGCAGGTAACCTACTACATTCATTTGTAACTTCGGTGTTGTACAATATTTTGCAGCATCAATTCACAATGGTAATAGAAGGCAAACTTCACTGGATATTATTGTGGGAGCTTAAGAGCTCGATCACACTGAATGCATTGTTTCAGTTGTGAAACACCTTTTTAAAGGTATTTTCTATTAGCAGTTAGAGTTTTGCACGCTGCTGATGTGCCTAGCATTTCCCAGGTTATTCACCTTATTCTCTGGATGAGCAAGCGCAGCCATTTGAATCTTTTTGGCTCGAGACTTCCGGTCTCAATCACTTCCATTAATTTTTAGATATTAAAAACAGCTCGTTGTGCTGCTTGATGTTGCAAACTGAAATATACTATTCTACTTTGTCTGTATAACCATGCAAACACTTGTTTGTAGAGCAAGTAGTTTGACCGTTTTCTGCCTTTATTCCTAGTCATTTCTCTCATAGGCGACTGAATCGGTAGTTCAAAAACAATTGCAAAAACCAGCGCACTTCCGCATTGAAGAATAAGGTCAATATGCAGGGTTTTAAAAAGTCTTAAAATGTCTTAAATTTCAAAAACAAAATTTTAGGCCTTAAAAAGTCTTAAATTTGCTGAACTAATGTCTTGTAGGTCTTAAATCATTTTAAATGTGTCTTAATTTTCCAATGTCCACGTAAAGCTACCCAATCATGCCAACAGTTACATCTTCATAAGACTTTGAACAAAACTCTATTTACAACTCTACTTGACTATATGGTTCCTCACAATAACATTTGTAAGTTCTCCATGCATTTATAGACCATATGTGGGGAGGACACTGACCTGGAAAGACTGTTTTACATTGTTTATTGTAGTTTTTAAAGCTTGTCAAATAAAAGTATGTATGGCTTGCTTGTTTTGACACATTATTTAAGTATTATTCAAGTAATTTGAATTTTTTTAATGGGGCAAGTAAAAATCTTTACTGTTTAGCCCTCTATAAGTCTGAAATTTAATTCATAAAGGTCTTAAAAAGTCTTAAATTTCACTTGAATTTGAAATCTGCAGAAACATTGATTTTCACAGTTATAAATGAAGTAATAAAATTTTTTACAGTAATAAAAAAAAAAAAGAATTGTTTTTCAACTCACTGTGCTATAGGTGTATATAAAAAATGTGCATCGTTCCATATTGGTGCGCACAAGCTGTGCATCTTTATTAGAAATGACGAACAAATGATGCAATATATAAAAACGACCCCTTATTACTTTGAGGCTGGCTTCTCACGTGGTGCGGGATGTCATATGAAGAGCTTGATATTGACATTTGAAAACAGCAGTTGGATCAAGAAAAATAAAGAGAGATCACAATGCATTTCTTGTACTTATTGTTCTGGATCTATCTAAAGATCGCACCATGTTGTCAACCGCTGCACTAAGGTTTCATTAGCATACCATTTCATACAAAATGTGTTGGGATTTGAGTGTGATGTGCCACGCTGAAGATCATTTGCACTTGGATACTCAGAAAGGGGCAGCAGGGCGGCACATAGTGTTAAAGGATATTTTAGCATGTCCGCTTGCATTAAGCTGTGAGATTGATCCTCTCCAGTCAGATAAAGCTCTGATCTGACTGATGCCCCTCACTGTCAGAGTGACACCAGGCTCCAGGACAAGAGCTGAGGGCCGAGACGGGCACACCCAGAGCCTGGGCCAGCAGCAGCTCCACTCAGCCCTTGTTCTTTTCCTTTCATGCCCGCTCTCTGTCAGGATGTCATGATAAATCACTGTACAACAGCGGGCTCCGCAGCCTCAGGTACCAGACCAACAGGCCTCAGACGCCATGCTGAAATGAATATAATAATGGGCTTCGGAAAAATAGCACAAGGCACTCAAATGCAGGACGAGAAGTGCGTGTGTGTGTGTGTTCTCTGCAGGGGGAAGTAGCGAGCAGACACATGTCCCACGGTGAGGCAGGTGCAGCTTGTCTCTTCTATGGCTGAGGTGGCAACAGGAGCTGTCAGATTGGTATTGATATGTGTCACTCCGGGGAGTGTCAGGCGCTTTATTTAAGACAGCAAGAAGGCCATGTGTCTGTGCGGTAATTGACGGTTGGCTTCAGGAAAGATCAGGCTATTTGTTGACCTAGCAGAGCGGTGGATGTGAGAGCTAGCATGGTGGATTGCTTTCATCCAAAATGGCTGTTTTCCCCTGCGCTTTTGGTTTTATGAGTTGGTTTGCAGTTCCAAACACTTGACATGTCACAGAAATGTGTACAATTAGAGCTATAAACAAAAACCTTGTAAATGTAATTGGATTTTAGTCTCGCTGAGATGCTTTTTGTCTCATATATTAAATGTTTTGGTTATCAGTTTATTTTATTTGTATTTATTTTTGTCATTTTATTAATATTCTCTATTAAAGGTGCAGTCTGTAAGTTTGACACCTAGTGGTTGAACTAGGTATTGCACACCTGGTTTAAAACATTCAAGCACAGGTTGCCAGATTGATGACATCAACAGAAGTGTGCCAAACTATCGAGCCTAAAGGCTGATTTCAACTGTGTTCTAAATAAAAGTAACGGCACACGATAGAAAAAATATTCTCCATATTAAAATGAGTTTTTGTTCTAACCAACCTCTGAAATTTATATTTTAGAAATGGCTTCACAGGATAACAGGATACACTGACAGTGTTTACCTCAGGTACACATGTGCTTTAATAAATGCTAATAATGTGAGTTTGAATGCCATTTTACATGACATTTATTGCCATACTACTGAAAGCAGAAGCATAGTTTACCTCAGATCTTGACAATGAAATAAACCGTTTGAAATTGAACTTTAGAACTGTGACTCAGTGTAAGCCAACACATATCAATGATTTAGCATGTATATTTAATAAGGTTAAAGAGGTTTAATATGTATTAATTTGATTATAAATTTCATGCAGTAAGTGTACTATTCTGTGCTTCTGAATTTCTGTGTTTCGTCTGGTGCGAACAGCTAAATCTAGTCCCATACCATGTTGTTATGAGACAGGGTTACAATGTAACCTGCTCACCCAATGTTTTACATTCATAATATTTAAATAATTTTCTAATTAATAACCACCTCATGTGAAACTCTAAATCTGCGTGTCATTTCGGAGACTGCTACTGTCTACCGCAGGTCACATTTTGGTCACGGATGCACACTTTGAGAGCCTTCCTGACTGAATGAATCAAATATGCAGTTTTCTCATGCTGTGTTCACACCAGACGCAAAAGAAGCGTGAAGCACGAGTGATTTACATGTTAAGTCAATGCAAAGACGCAAATAGACATCCTGCAGCGCAAAACGCGTGAATGAGCCGGCGAGAGTTGTGTTTTGCATCGAGTGTTTTGCACGAATCGCTCTAGTTCAAAAATCTGCACTTCAGCGGACATTCGTACCGCGCCAGTTATCAGGAGCTTGCTCTTGTGGGGGTGTGATTATGACATAATGCCTGTTGTTGGTGTCCCGACATGGATCCATCCTGCCCTCCATCACCAGCCTGAACCGTTGATGCAAGGCAGGATGGATCCATGTTGTTGACGCCAAATTCTTACCCAACCATCCGAATGTCGCAACAGAAATCGAGACTCATCAGACCAGCCAATGTTTTTCCAATCTTCTATTGCCCAATTTTAGATAGCCTGTGCAAATTGTAGAGAATGTTTTTATTGTTTAGAATATTTTAATTATTTAGAATAAAATAAGTAAACAATGTTTTTAAATGGTTTCCATTTTTGATAACTGTAATAACCTTATTTCAAAGCTGATCAAAAAAACTAAATTGCATTTGCACAGATTATTGTTGTTGTTGTGGCTTGTTGTTGTGGTCTCTTTGAGTGAAATGAGCACAGTGATATGTTGACATGTCCGTTCATTTCCATGGTTTGGTGGCCGTGTGCTGTTTGACATTAATTCCAAATGACATTCAGCAAGGAGCCGCACTGCTTACTGATGCATGAGGTCTATCACATCCGTCATCATTATATTTAGCATCAACACACAGCCACGTGACCTATCTGTCCAGCTGCCCACTAAACTTAATGTACTAAACCTACAGATTTCAGTCATCTGCTTCATAGCTGAGCCTACTCTGACTTTGTGAAAAGAAGCATAGAACTCCATATTTAGAGAAAGAAAGTTCTCAGAGCACATAGTTTGGATCAACCTTTTGATATTTTCAAGCATTATGCTGTATTTTGCTGTGTATATCAGCATATATGTTTTTAATATGATGTACAGTTTTGTGGTTCAATGTATATTTAAATATATATTATGTGTATATTATGTAGATTAGCCTCAGTTTCCTGTTTTTAGCTGACAGGAGTGGCACCCGGTGTGGTCTTCTGCTGCTGTAGCCCATACATGTCAAGTTAGGACGTGCTGTGCATTCAGAGATGCTCTTCTACATACCTCAGTTGTAACGAGTGGTTATTTTGAGTTACTGTTGCCTTTCTATCAGCTCAAACCAGTCTGGCGATTCTCCTCTGACCTCTGGCATCAATGAGGCATTTGCACTCACAGAACTGCCGCTCAATTTATATTTTCTCTTTTTCTGACCATTTTCTATGAACCCTGGAGATGGTTGTGCATGAAAATCCAAGTAGATCAGGAGTTTCTGAAATACTCAGACCAGCCTGTCTGGCACCAACAACCATGCCACATTTAAAGTCACTTAAATCAGCTTTCTTCCCCATTCTGATGCTTGGTTGGAACTGCAGCAGATCATCTTGACCATATCTACATGCCCAAATGGATTGAGTTGCATCCATGTGATTGGCTGATTAGAAATTTGCGTTAACGAGCAGTTGAACAAGTGTACCTAATTAAGTGGCCGATTTTAATATAGTAATATTGGAATAATTCAAAAATATAATTATAATATTAGTTTTAGCTAAGATGTTTTATATAAAGTATATTCAGATATTCAAAATATAATTTTTATTGTAATAATTCCACACATTATATGGATATCGATCACACAGCGTTTCTCACACTCTCCACTTTTTTTATGTTTGTGGTGGATAATTAATATTTACTGCGCACTGATTTAAACCCTCGTTAACTCGGGCCGACCTCCAATGTCAAAGCGATTAAAAAGTGCCGCGATCTTTCGCCAGTGATTAATTTAACACCACATTGTTATTGAATCATGTCACTCGGATTCAATTCCAAATGAGCAACTTTCCCATCAGCCTTATTAATGGGACCATTACTGAAATCAGCAAACTTTTCACATTTTATTGAGGTCTGAATGACTTATCAGCTTTTCTTTTTAATTAGAAAGCGCTGGCTAATGACAACTACAGTCAGTCAGCCTCAGAAAATGTTCATTCCGTAATACTTTATTCTTATCGAATCGCGCTTAACGTCCTTGACACAAATGGTTATTAAATCATAATGACTAATCAGGTCATTTGAAGATGCTGCAGTGGTTAATTAGCGTCGTAGAATCTTCACGTCGTGACCATCGAGAGCCTTTCACTGTTCAATATCGTCAGCAGAAGCAAACTGACATGTACTTGTGTTAAGCGCCGAAGCCATTCCTCGCCCTGACACAAACAGTAGAGCAAATTCAGTCGCCGAACGGCTGTTAGCAGGCGTGCAAGTCTCCTCCTGATAGACCATGAGTTGTTCCAAGGAGATTACGGCTTTGTAAACTGCCGGAGCACCCAACCTCAAATGACTTCCCCTTATCTCCAGAGCCCAGAGCCACTGTGAGCCTCGCGCGCACTTGCTCTATGTAGAATAAATGTCATTGAAATTAATTTCACCAGGCTTGAATTAGGCTGCTGCTATAATCTCTTTCTTCAGTCAAAATTTATGTCCTCCAGAATTCAATTTCCTCTTCAACTTCATAAGTTGGGGAGTACGAAGAATGATAGGCCCTTATCAGGTGAGCCGTTTGAGGACTTCATTAATGAATGCTGCCGCTTTCAATTCATAATATTTGATTGTGGTAATCTCGGGAGGGCCTTGTTCTTTCCCAACGCTCTGTCCTCTTGGAAGTGGATGAGTAGAGGTTAACGCCGTTGAACGGACAGCCAATAAAACTGCGTAATGGTTGTTTTTCCAGGGTGGAATCCAGTACAGTCAAGAGCTTTGGTTATGTGGAAAAAAATCTAACGCATAATATAATGTGCCATTCAACAAAATATCAAGATTTCATTTAATCTTATTCTGTTTTATTTATAATTTTACTGAGCGATTTGACAGACATTTCATATCAGGAAATAAGTCATCTCATATCCTGATGTATTAAAATATAGCACCTTTATGCTGCGTTCACACCAGATGCGAATGAAGCATCAAGCGCTAGTGATTTATATGTTAAGTCAATGCAAAGACGTGAATAGAGTTCCTGCGGTGCGATTCGTGCAAATGAGGCGGTGTGAATGAGGTGATTCAGGTGAATAAAGTGGCGTGGGTTGAGCGTTTTGCGAGTTTTACACCGTTTAACATGCGTATTACTTATTTTGCGTGAATCGCTCGAGTTGGAAAATATGAACTTCAGCGGACATTCGCGTTGCAATAACCAATCAACTTTCTTTTGTAGGGGCTTGATTATGACGTAGCGCCTGTTGTTGGTGTCCTGAGGAAAAATCTTCTTGCCGACACCGGACAACAGCTCATCAAACTGGGCTCAGCTCAGTTGGAAGCAACACTGAAAGCTTCCATCATCCAGCTATAGTTTCTGGAGGAGTTGATGAACTCACAGAGATGGGTACACCTCTGAAAGGATCTAGTGGACTCAGACATGGCGCCAGATGAATATACACTGTTTTTCAGCCTTTCAAAAGCACATGAAGCACAGCTACTATCTCAATAAAATCCATGTTAGCCACTTAGCAACGAAACTAGAGGCACTGGGCAGAAAAAAGCCCTGCCCATGATGCGAATCCGTGTCTATTGTGAAGTGAATTTGACGAGCAAATTTAGCGAATTTGACGTGCGAGAAAAGCAAATAAACTCAAAATGTTCACATATCTATTTACATGTGAATAGCGCGATTTATTTGTGCGTGCCATGTCTGGTGTGAACACAGCATTAATGTAAATTCAATCGACTAATAATTTATATAGAAATATTGACCACATGGAAAGAACTTTTTTAACTTTTTTTTTTATACAATTTTTCTTTCCTCACTTTATTTTGATCTTCAAGGCAAATGTTTGATTAGGAATGTAGAAATATAAAATCTAAATGATGGAAAATATTACTGTAATCAATGTATTTTGCCACACAACAAAATAAATGATAGAGCATAATATTCATTCATTCATTTATCAGGGGTTGCCACAGCGGAATGAACCGCCAACTTATCCAGCATGTGTTTTATACAGCGGATGTCTTTACAGCTGCAACCTAGTACTGGGAAACATCCACACACACACACTCATTCTCACGCTCATACACTACGGCCAATTTAGTTTAATCAATTCACCTGTACCGCATGTGTTTGGTCTGTGGGGGAAACCGGAGCACCCAGAGGAAACCCATGCTAACATGGGGAAAACATGCAAACTCCACACAGAAATGCCAGCTGACCCAGCCAGGACTCAAACCAGCAACCTTCTTGCTGTAAAGCGACAGTGCTAACCACTGAGCCACCGTGTCGCAGAGAATAATATAATAGCTTATTTTGTCATTATGATATAAAGTATATCAATATATTGTACTGCCCTATACATAAACATGCATTTTCCATGTAAATAAAGTCTTTAAGGGAAAAAAGTGTGGTTTATCTCCTCAAAAAAAAAAACTATCTTTTGTTTCATTTTGTCAAATCACATACAGGCAATAGCTTCCGTTATGTGAAAGACCTGTAGCATATAATATTATGGGCGATTCAACAAAGTATCAAGATTATGTTTTGCTTGGTTGGAAAAAAAAAGTCATGTGGCAAATGAAGCTGGTATTGATCGAGGCTTTTGAGGCATGAACTTGGTGCTTTCTCCTGACAGGCCCTCTAGAGCAGATCTCTCAAGCTTTTCTCATTGCCAGACCTCAGCCATGCTTGACTATCATCTTTATATTTGTTGCTCTAGGCTGGATTGACTTAAAGAGCTCTATTTCAGGCTATTCACGAATGTTAGAATATGGTTTTGATCCTGCCAAGAATATATCCATTATTTTAGTCAAATATCAAAACTCAAGGGTAAAAAAGTGTGTATGTGTGCATGTATTGCATAACCTCTTTTAGGAGATTTACACTGATACGTTTTAGTTTTAAAACGCATAAGTTTTGCTACGGTTACGCCTTCCAACCACACTACCCTGGAGTTTTCGAGCCTTGAAAACGAAGCATTTGGGAAATGCTGAAGAGGCCGTTATGGTTTTAAAATGCTGCTCCATGTCAGTGTGGATGAGGGAAAACAGAAACATCTGAAAACGGAGGCGTGATTGGGGCTTAGAGTTCAGTCTTGCACCTTTTCCTTAACTTTGATATGGAAAACAATTGCCACGTTAGGCTTCTTTATAACCTCATTCACATCACCCTGGCTATGTTTTAATAAAATAAAAACATGATATGAGGGACTGCCTCTTTTCATTTAGATATTAACAATTTAACAGACACCAAACTTGTTAAGGCTTCATAGCTACATATTTACATATAATGGTCATCTTCACTATATGCATAACAAAACAGAGCCTATGACATAGCGGCCTCCTTTCATTTTCAGTGAAAAATATGAAACATACCCTTTCTTTTACTTAATATCAGTTTTAATAATAAATAATCGCCATTATAAAAGTAAAGCATACAATAAGTGTATACAATATAGGAAATAAAGGCAAGCAATCAGTCAATCTGCAGAATCTGTCTGCGCCGAACACGCAGTATTCTTAAGGACACCTCTCACCCTGCTCACAGACTGTTTTCTCTCCTGCCTTCCGGCAGGCGCTTCAGGCTCCCCCGGACAAAAACCAGCAGACTGAGGAACAGCTTTTTCCCCAGAGCTGTCTCCCTTTTGAACTCTGCCCCTCACTGACTCTTTTGCCCCCCCCAATACACCCCCCACACTCCTCTAACTTATACCCCTCACTGCACTCATCATCATTTAACATTTGCAGATTTAAATATTTGCACATATTCATTGCACTAATTCATTTATTTGAACTATACATACCCACTGCACATGGACATTTGTAATTATGTTTATCTATCTGCACACTTCTTATTATTAATAGCATCCTGTACATATATTTATTTATTGTAAATCTCTGTTCATAGCTAATACAACCTGTATATAATCTTCATAGTACATCCATCTGTAAATATTACCATAGTTTTTCTATAACTGCACTTTATAACGTATGCCTGTATCCTGCACTTTCTGCTATTGCATTGCTGGTTAGACCAAAACTGCATTTCGTTACCTTGTTCTTGTACATGTGTAATGACAATAAAGTTGAATCTAATCTAATCAGTGTACGTGGTTACACTAATATATTAACTTATCTTTGCGCTCAGCCAAAACACGTTACCTCACAACAAGTATTAGATTCAAAAGTCTGACTGGTTAGATATAGACTAGATTGATTAAATATCACATTTAAAAATAGTGAGATGAAATCCCGCAAAAGATCCTTGATGAACTGTCCCAAAGTGTGCTGCTCTCATCTGGTAAGTGTGCTCAAAGCACCTGCTGATGTGCGTTCTCAGCGGTGTAGTGTGGATGGAGAACTTTCTCAGAAACACTAGGTGAAACGTCAGTGTGGACGTGGATGGTTTTCATTCGTATTAGTGTAAACAGGACCTTAATTGAATGTTTGCCTAATGTATTAAAGGACTGAAAAATTAAAGGACTTTTAATCATGAAAAAAGTCACAAATGTCCTAAAATACATTTTTATTTTATTTTATTTACAAACAAACATAGAATTTTATTTTGCATATAGAAAAAAATATTTGCCAAAAAGCCTCATTTAGGTGCATCAAATGAGTGGTTTACCCAAAAATAAAACCAATCTCTCATCCAAATTTTACTAAATAAAAAAGTAATATATTTCCTTTGTTTGGTTTGTTGAAATATGACCAGGATATTGTTTAACAACCCTTTTGCATTTCACTCAAACCTCTAATGAACTTCTGGTTAAATCTGAACAAAGTAATTTCCTATAGCTTCAGGGCTTTTGCTAAATGAATATAAAAACTCACATTTTTGTTCTAATAACTCTGCTAATATATCACTTCACTTCCTCATTAGCATGAGTCACTCTGACAGATCGGTGGATGCTAAAGACAGAGAGGACAAAGAGTCTTTGCTTAGAAATGGTTCTATAGTCACAAAACAAATAGCTAAATAATAAAGTGGAAATACAGTCAGAAAGGCCATTCTTTTATTTTGACACAATACTGTATATATATGCAAGAATCCAGCCTTCTGGTGATGTTTATAAAGAAGTCTATCTCAGCAGTATTATAAGTCTTCAATCACACTAACTGAAATTGTCAGAACAAAACAGGTAAAGCACGTATACAGAGTTTTATGGTTTACAACAGATGTTCTCATCACTGTGTGGAAAGACAGAAAATTAAAAGTGTTGAAAATCTATTTTGGAACTAACATGTCATGCTATGGTTTTGTTAAATTATGGTGCATATACTGTAAGTTAAAAGCTGTTATAAAATACTAGCGCTAACTGCATCTTCAGCAATAATACTAAGATCTAAAACATCCTGTGGGGATTAAAATTATTATATAAATCTGGTTATTACAGGACTATTTCAAAGTTTCCTCATTTTGTTTGCGAGTTCTTGTGCTATAGTTTTACATGCATCCAAAAAACACTTTCATATTCCTAAAAATTGAATTTTCACTAGCACAATTTTATTTATTTATTTATTTATTTTATTTTATTTATTTATTTTTTTTTGAGTGAACATTCTCATTCACTTATCGTAAGTTCTCAGTTCTCTCACCATAAACAACAAAGTTATAGATACAATGAGTAGGGCTGAGAAAATAAAATGTTGCATTGAAAATCAGTGTCAATTGAGATTCTCAGAATGTCACGGTTGGTGGGTGGAGAAAGGAACGAGGACTCAAATGCAGATTAAAAAATGGGTTTATTTATTATAAAATAAAACAAAATGCAACAAAAACTAACCAGAGGGGGGAAACATAACTAAAACACAAATAAACAAACAAACTGGACTGAACTGTGCAGGCTGGCTGGGATCAGGGCTAGAACAAGATTAGACTGGATAAAAGTGTGGCAAACTGGCACAGCAGACAAGAGGAGACTATAAAGAGAAAGAATTAACAAACTGAACTGAATAAACTAATAATAGGTTAACAAGGAGGGTGGGACTAGTAAATAGACAGGAGAGCACATGACACAAACACAACACAAGCCATGTGCCCATGAAATAACAGGACTAGGACAGGCAGCCAATGAGAGAACACATTAACCGCATGTTTACATAAAACACAATACTAAAGAACGCAGCGCATGTAAACATGAACCACGTGCTAAGCACTACACCACGTAAGACATGAGTACACGATAAATAAAAACACGTACCATGCAACGTGCATGTTCTATCCCAGTGCCAACTGAAACCAACTAGACTGTGACGCTGTAACGAAGACAAAACATAATAGACAAGACAGGACCAGTGTCTGGACCAAAATAAGAATTAACAAAAACGAAGGGGCAGAATCCTGACACAGAATGCATTGTGATTCTCTCTGAACTGACTCTGAGGGCCGTGCCACATTTTAATAATTTGTAAACATTGTTTTCTATGAGAATGTGCATATCGGTGCTGCCATTCAGCGTCTGAATGCATTGCTTAGCAACGTATAGAAAACAATATAAAGTAGGGCCATGGCGCTGAATGTACAAGCTCTCTTCTCTGTGGTTTACTTTTCAGGTGTATTCAGTAGTAGCATTTAGGGCACTGAATGAGCAAATATAAAAATAATTGTTCTGTTGTTTTATTAATATATTGGGGAATAGTTAGTCCCCAAAATAAAACTTGAAAGCGACAATGTTTAGTTTGTTAATCTGCAATAACCTTATGTGCTTACTGTTGACGTCAGTATTATTAAACCCCCTGAATTATTAGCCCCCCTGTTTATTTTTTTCCCTCAATTTCTGTTTAACAGAGAGAAGATTTTTTTCAACACATTTCTAAATATAATAGTTTTAATAACTCATTTCGAATAACTGATTTATTTTATCTTTGCCATGATGACAGTAAATAATATTTTACTAGATATTTTTCAAGACCCTTCTATACAGCTTAAAGTGACATTTAAATGCTTGACTAGGTTAATTAGGTTAACAAGGCAGGTTAGGGTAATTAGGCAAGTTATTATATAATGATAATTTGTTCTGTAGAATATCGAAAAAATATATAGCTAATAAGGGGCTAATAATTTTGACCTTAAAATGTTTTTTTTTTAAATTAAAACCTGCTTTTATTCTAGCTGAAATAAAACAAGACTTTCTTCAGAAGAAAAAATATTATCAGACATACTGTGAAAATTTCCTTGCTCTGTTAAACATAATTTGGGAAATATTTAAAAAAGAAAAAAAACTTCAAAGGGAATAATAAGGTTTTAATAATTCTGATTTCTACTGTATAAAATATTTCAAGTCTGAATAGGCTAAAACACAACATATACCATGAGTATGTAAAGTATTCAGACTCCCTTAAATTTTGTTCTGTCAGGTTGGATGGTAAATGTTTGTGGACAGCCATTTTTAGGTCTCTCCAGAGATGCTCAATTAGGTTTAAGTCAGGGCTCTAGCTGTCACAGAGTTGTTATGAATATATATGCTGTGTTTTAGCCCAATCATACGTGAAAGATAGCCTAGTCCTGCAGTGAGCCACTATTCATGAATTTTGTAGTGTCCACACATATAACGCGTGTACAGGTGTACACACTCAAAAAAAGGTGTGCACAGCATGTAGACGAAATGTTAAACCAGAAAGGCTTTCAAGCACATACAACTAATGTATATTTGTCATTATGAATAAGTGCAGTGTCCCCTCAGTGTAACACTACCGCTGAGTTAATATTTGATGTGAATAGTTGAAGTTGAATTATTAGCCCCCCTTTGATTTTTTTTTTCCTTCTTTTTTAATACTTCCCAAATTATGTTTAGCAGAGCAAGGAAATTCACAGTATGTCTGATAATATTTTTTCTTCTGGTGAAAGTTTTATTTGTTTTATTTCGGCTAGAATAAAAGCAGTTTTAATTTTTTTAAAAACCATTTTAAGGTCAAAATTATTAGCCCCTTTAAGCTATATATTTGTTCGATTGTCTACAGAACAAACCATCGTTATACAAAAACAGGGGGGCTAATAATTCTGACTTCAACTGTATATGTCATATTGTAAAGTCTATTGAGAAAGGGCGCCAGAATTGCATGGGATACAATGTTTGTAATTGAATGATTTTTTTTTTAGAAGCAGATGTTGGACACATTTCAGTCATATACAGTCAAAAGTTGTCATTTCGCACACACATAATGTGAACTAACTAAAGCATTCAAGTGCAGCTCAGAGTCAAAATGGATTTTGAGAGTATTCGTTGAAACAAGACAGTAACTCATTTTTTATTTGTAAATTTTTGTAGCCCCTTTATATTCATAAATTAATTTATTCACATTTATATGAAAAAGCATAAAAAGAGCACTTTCACTTTCTAAACCAGAGATGCCCAAACTAGGGCCCGCAGGCCAAAGTTGGGTCATGGTGATCTTTGATTTAGGCCACTAACCAATGGCAGACAAAGGATAGGAAAGGTTGGGGCGAATCCCTCAAACAGAGATCGTCATTTCTAAATTTACATAGCCTTTTGTTTGTTTGTTAAATTGTGGAGCTACAAAAAAAAAGCCTACTTTAATGTAATACGGTTTGGTATATTTGGCTTCGGCCCTCCACCCTCAATAAAGTTTGGTTTTTGGCCCTTCATCAGAAAAAGTATGGACACCCATAATTCTAAAGCAACCAAACAAACCAAAAGCCATTCTCTACAATGAGTCAGTCAATGAAGACTTTTAAAATGCTAAATAAGAAAGCATAGACCATGTACAGAGCATGTTTGTTTATCACCTCATCTCACTCGACAGTAAAGCTACACAAGCAAACACGAAAAGTAGCTCATTACTGGAAAAGCAAACTGTAAACAGCTGAACCACTGTCACACCACTGAAAATGATAGTTAGCTCATTGCTACCTTTAGTTATCTGCTCTCCAACACTGGCTATTATTATGCTTATTACCGCACATGAAGCTGCGAATAGGTCAAATAAACAAACCAGACCATGTTTGCTCTCAGCTGCTAAAAAAAAGCACATTCATATTTAAGATAATAAAATGTGTGCAACATACGGTATGATGATAAAGCATAGGAAAGTGGCTCAACAAATTAATTGGAAGATTATATCAGCATCTCTGTTCTAAAATGATTATACTAGTAGTGTTCTTACAAGCCACTGTCATGGAGGAAGCATTAGTTTCATTAGGAATGCTGGTTCAATTATGTGTTTTTGGCCTTGGTAGCGTTTTTAGCTGCTTTCTCTTTCCCAGAGCCACCGGTCTTATTTGTATGCGGTGCAATTTTCAGTTCCCATTCCCAAGCCTGAGCTGGAGTGAAAAATGGCCTGCATTTTCTTGATAGCCCATGTGGATGTGGGGTATAAATGGCTAATGAATTACAGATGAACATTGACGCAAATTAATCTTCCTGATGTCCCTGGGTTATATGGCAACCATTTAAAAGTTTAATCAATACGCTAAAGTTGAAAACATGCAGGCGCTGCAGTTGTTTGGCCGTAATAAACATCAGTGGGGAATGGGGAGGCTTGCATCCAGTGCATGCATCATAATGACAGGTATTTATGTTTAATGGACTAAATATTTTTTATTGCATGAGAACAAATGTCAGTTTAACTGGGTAAGTCATGAATTTAGCTTCCCTCGGTTGCTCCCAACAGATGATTGACATTCTTAAAGACACACTCAAGACTTCTGCTTTGTGCAGAAGCTCCCACATTTTAGCAGATGCAGTGCTTGAGCTTTTTTTTCCCAAAGTACAGACGCTAAACTGTTTTAAAAACTCAATCGCATTTTTCCCTATGCAACGACAACAAGCTCCTTTCTTTTGATCCCTCTCATTCTTGACCCATACTTCAGTGAGATGTCTATGTCTCTCAAGTTTTTCTCCTGTCTTCGCTGATGAAAAGCAGTCTCTCATCTTTTCAGTGCCACACATCTGTGTCTTTCAGGAGTGGTCAGCCGTTTGTGGTTCATCACAGGCTTTGGGCTTTACGCCAGTCCACTTAAGCTGCATATGGCTCCATTTGAACTGAGGCCCAGTACACCATCACAACTTCAGCCTCCCTTTTGATTGAATAAGTGACATTATCCAGGGTACTAATTTAATATCCTCCAACGTTCTCTTCTTTCTTTCTTTTTCTCTGGACGTCGAGCCTCTCGCTCCGAGCGGAGGCAGGGGAACGCAGCTGCTCTTTGACAGCGCATGTGGATATTCATCTCTGCTAGTTGCTCATATTTATTATCTGTGTCTTTGACCTCTAAGTGAATGCAGTAACATGCAGAGCGTTGCCTTCAGGATGTCATTAAAACTGTCTTCTGGCAGGCCAGCAGTAGTTTCTTATTTTTGTTAACAGACGTGGCTGTAAAAATCATATAAAATACAGCTTGGACTTTATAGCAGTTGTCTCCGAAAGAGCTCTAAAGATCTGTGGACAAATTCAGTGATCCGTGACACTTAATGTAATGAATTATCATTAACATCACCACATTTTCCACACAAGTCTTTAAAAGGAGCTACAGTATTTACATGTCAAGTGGAGTTTTGAGACCTTTCTTTGTTGGATGCTTTTAAAAGTTATGACCCTGGAGCACAAAATTATTTATAAATGTAATTAGGGATTTTATAAAATATATTCATGGCATATGATATATTTTAATCATTCTAAAGGTATATTCTAAATATTCTAATTAGGGTTGGGAGCTTTAAGGTGATTTTCATGCACATTTTGTCAGTAAAGCTGGTTCTATTTCCTCTTGCATTTGCGTTCGGAGTTTACACATAGTCATAGTTCACTGTAAGCTATGCAACAATCTGTTTTAAAAGAGTTCTATTTAATCGATAATGATTGATAATGACATTAATATAATAATTTTGCAATAATGACAGCTTTTTTTTTTATCTTCTCGATGAACTATAGTGGTTCGAACTATAGTAATGCTAAAGGACTAAAAAGGTTATCAGTATGGTGGTGTAAATCTGTACATTTATAGTCAAAACCACCTACAATCTTATACCAAACGGAAAATAAGTGCAGTGAGCTATTGCTGTTAGGTAAATAGCAAAATAGAAGTTTGGCCAGAGGAGAAGTGGTTGTGCCCAACAGAGCCTGGTTTCTCTAGAGGTTTTTTCTTTATTTCACTTCATCAATTGGTAAAGTTTGTTCCTCGCCACTGTCTTGCTTGGTTTAGGACCTGTGGAGCTGCGCATCAATGAATTTGCTCTTCAGTGTTTGGACTTTCAGCAGTTAAATTTAAACCACACTGAACTAAACTGAACTTCAACTCTGAAAACTGGACTAACACAGTTTCAATTTACTAGAACTTCTATGTTAAGCTGCTTTGACACAATCTACATTGTAAAAGCGCTATAGAAATAAGCATAAATTGAGTTGAATTGAAAATACAGTATATTGTATTGCAATAAGGAGCAATTAAGTGTTAAGGTTAAATCAAAAGTAATTCATAAAATACTTGAAAGTGAAATTATATATTTATTTAGTTTGAATTAATTACAAAATAGTGTAAAATTATATACAAAAAAACTAAATTAGTATAATATTAATTGTACTTTTACTCATTCTGTAGCAAAGTTTATACGCAGATATAAACAAAACGTATTAAAATTGTTGAAACATACACGTTTATTTCTATAAAAAGAAAATAAATAATGTAGCACAACATAAATGTAAACTTTGCAATCCACAGTTACTCCAAACAAACCCAGTATGATGTGTGTACATCAAAGTTTTCCTCTTACTATTAGCATGTTTTGAAGGCTTAGAACTTTGATGAGTCTCTTCCAAGACCTGAATGAATTATGAGAGTTAATGTTTTGACAACAGCATAATAAGTTTTCTTTTCTCTTTTCTCATGGCCAACCAAAAAAGAAAACAAGACTCTCAGTGAAGTTTATTGTAGCTGCAGCAGTGATTTCCAGGACAGAGCAAATCTTCCACTGAAGCACATATCCTGTTATTTTAGCAGCTACAAATAGCTAGAGCAGCTGAATTTCACTCAGGCCCTTGGATGCATTGCAGTGTAAATTTGACAAGTAATGCATTACCTGAGAAAACATAACCTGATTACGCGTTAGCCCCTACAGCTGTAGGTCAGAGGCGGTTGTTGTAAGGGCCGATAATGAGGACTCCATCAGCGGATGTTGCAGGCAGCAGACTGATAAAGGGGCTCAGGCAGATATATTGAGGCTCATATAATAGCACAAGCTCATAGCTGCAGCTGCTCACAGCCATAACTCAGCCTCTCGCACCCGCACACATGTTCGTCCGTCTTCCCTTCAGGTATTATTTAAGCTCGTGAGATAATAGGGAAAGTTTAATTGTATTGTTAATTGATTTTCCCCCCACAACATTATTACCCTGATTGATTGCGGGGCTGATGAGAGCATGGGATACAGAGAGAGTGCAGGAAAACACTCTGAGAAAGAGAGAACAGATAACCTTGATGTTAAGAGCTACATCCTTCGGATATGTCTTTCCTTGACACATTGATGGCCCTCGAAAAGAGAGAAGCTGATTGTATGCAGATCACTTCAGCGGCCAGTTGATGAATTAGTTTTTCCTCCTGTAGAGGAGCTCAACGGATTCAGCTAAGGGCTTTTTTTTACAGCCCTCTAAGTAGTTTTCATGTCTTTTAAATAATTTCCCTCATTAAAAAGTTTTTCGTATGAAAATTAATTGTATTTTTATAACTAGTCACATCATTGACCTAATAAAAGCCGATTTAAGCTGGATGGAGTTGGTTGCCTTATGGCCGCCTTTATATTAATTGTAACTTTTGAGTTTGTGAGTCTTTTAATTCATTCATTCAAACACTTGGTTCAGAAGATTTCAGAATATTTGAGATTTAGGGTGCTTTCACACTTGCTTCAATTGCCTGGACCCAACCCAAGTTCGATTGTCCCCCCCTTGCCACCTTCTTGGCCACGCTACATGACGGCCACAAAAGCAAAGCTCCAAAATGGAAAGATGTATGCACATTGCGGCCGTTCTGCTTCAACTGAATCTTTTGGTTTTGAACATACAGAAAGTGACTCGCGTCTATCTGCTGCAAAAATATTATAAACGTTCAGAACATAACACAATGTCCACAGAAGCTACTTTTGGAGGAGACAAGCAGACATTGTCACTGTGTTTGCCCTGGCTCAGTCCCGCTTGTCACCAAGGTACAGTATGTGATACACAGACACACACACACACACATGAATAAACGTTAGGAAAACATAGTTTGTTGTACTGTTGGCGGTTCACTTCCGTTATTTGATACGATTGCATTTGTACCAGAAGTGAACCATACCAGAGTTTGTGCGAACTGTACCTCAGACTTGCAGGCAGACTCGGGTACGGGTCACGGGTGTGCACCTAAGTTCAGAAGACAGCGTTCACATTGCCTAAACATACCAAACTCTGACGTCAAACGAACTCGGGTGCAGAACAAAAGTGCTAGTTTGAAAGCACCCTTAAACACTAAACTACTGGGTTCTCAGGGTCAGGATCCATAACAAGTCCTTAAAAACTATTCAAATGATCATTTCAAGTGGCTTTAAATATAGAAATGGAAAAAAAAAATCATCATATGTGATAAAACCTCTAAAGTAAATGTTTTAAATTTTCGTCCCTCATTATACATAAATAATGTCCTACTTATTGGTATTATATATAACTAATTGGTTACCTACTAATTGGTATTTATATATAATTGGAATCACCAATAAAATTAAACATCGGCTGTCTCTTAAGTTTCATTTCTAAACAGCTAAATTAAACAAAATCTACATATTTTCAGGTTGTCCAAGCTAATGCGCATGCGCACTCGAAAGGAACAAGATCGCGACACCAACCTTATTTATGGCTGTTCTACACAGCATCATCCTCTGGATAGGGATGATCAGATTGCGCTGCTCTTCTGAAGTAATTCACAACTTGGTCTTGATGGTGAATCTCCTCCAGAAATGACAGCGACTCTTTGTTTACAAGTTTGTGGACGTTTGAGTAGTTGCTGCTGTGCTGATGTTGCTGATGTGATGTGTGTTTGACAGAATGGACTGTATCTCACGTTCGTTTCATACAGATTACAAATTTGGTTCATTTAAAAGTACAGATTTCAAGCTTTGTGTGGATGAATTTCTTATGTCTGTGAAGCAAGTATTTGCTGAGATTCATAGTAACACGCATCTGGTCCGAGTTTCTCTCCCAGAGAAATGTCAGTCTATAGCGAGAGCTGATTGGCTCCTGTACTAGTAAGCGGGGCTTCGTTTGCCATATTGACCTTACACTTTTCCCCATTCAAAACTATATGAGTGACATGTCTTGTGTATTCTATAGTCGTTGATATCATTCAGTTTGCTGTTTCAAAGGTATTTTCTTCATAGACACACAGTGTTGATTTTTTTTTTAAACAAAAGAGAGATATTTACCTCAGACTCCCATCTAGAACATGATGTTTTTCCAGGCTCTGTTGATTCAGCAGTCACACTGCAGAAGTGCAGAAAACATTGCAACTAGTGCTAGAACTAACTGTAGTTCTAGCCATAAAACAAGCTTGTACAATGTGTGAGTTTTATGCAGTTTTCACACTGCTCCTCCTGACACTTATAAACGGCGGTGTGATAAATGTTGGCTATTAGGATTTCACCGGAGTTTTGCCAGAGGAAGAAAAGCAAAGACAGCAGATTTCCAGGCCGTCATGCGCTCTGTGATAGCAGGTCATATAGAGGCTGTGAGGGGCTCGTGTTGTTTGTAATAAGCTGTGAGTGTGTTGCCATCCAGCATAAAGACAAGCTCCTCTTCACCAAACATCCAGGTGTGAAAGGAGGAGAACAATGCTTTCAACATTTCCCCTGCCAGAATATGCAGCATGGAAACATTATCTTCCCGAAAACTTTTAATCTGTCACAGTAATGGCTGCGTGCGTGTGTCTGGAATAAAGAGAAGGCCAGGCTCTGACATGCTGTATTTTTTTAAATATTAGCTCTCAGCTCATCAGCTGTGTCCCTACAGGTTCAAGCGGGACTCTGCTTTCCACTAACAGGTTATGTAAGAAAACGCTGCTTCTGCATTTTACCGTTGTCTCTCGCTCCTCTTATATTTTTCCTCATGTAATAAGCACAGTGTCCAGCTGTGGAAGCAAATTTTGCAGTGGGCTGCAGTGTATCATGCATTACCATTGCTGCCAGTTTACGCTAAACAAGTTCCCCCAACTCTGGCAGGTCCATGAGGGTTTTCTGTCTCTGTCTGCTCCCCAAAGAGGCTGTTTTAAGAAGTTGGCGTTAAGGGGGAAAGTTGGATGTGTCTCAGACCTGTGCCATGTGCAGACTGCTGCTTTAAGGGGTTGAACATGTGAGGAAAGCATCAGGCTGCTTCAGGTCAATATTAAAGCTTCAGTCGTCACCAGACACTGAGCTGAGACTCGCTTTATTCATCATGTGCTGTTGTCTAGTGCTAGATTTAACCCAGCAGACACTGCTCCAGGCACTCATATAAGGGCAGTGACACATGAAAATGCATGAAATGAGGAGGTATGTATAAACAACATCTTTATTTTTGTAGTCATGTTGTTTATACATTGTATACATGCAGTACAGTACTGTGCAAAATTCCTGGGCCACTAATATTCTAGACTTAGCCGGCAGCTAGCAACTCTAACATGGTCACCCATTGAAGCTAAGCAGGGTTGCGCCTGATCAGTACCTGGGTGGGAGACCACATGGGAAAGCTAGGTTGCTGCCGAAAGTAGTGTTAGTGAGACCAGCATGGGACGCTCAACCTGCAGTCTGTGTGGGTCCTAACGCCCCAGTATAGTGGTGGGTACTCTATACTGCTCAGTGAACGTCGTCTTTCTTTAAACCAAGGTCCTGACCCTCTGTGGTCATTAAAAATCTCAGGATGTCATTAAAAAAAAGAGTAGGGGTTTAACCGGGGCATCCTGGCTTAATTTGCCCTCTGTCTCCTCTCCATCAATTAGCTGGTGTGTGGTCTGGCGCAATATGACTGCCAACGTGTCAACCAGGGGGATGCTGCACACTGGTGGTGGATAAGTCCCTCCAAAAATGTGTAAAGAGTTTTAAGTGTCCAGAAAAGCGCTACATAAATGTAATGAATTATTATTATTTATTATTAGACTAAATCAGGAAGAACTGCAGTAACATATCCAAAACAATTCTTTGGGACAACAGCAAATAGATTCTAAAAACTATGCGCAAGTGCATCTAGGATGAAGGATAGTTATATCAAATGTTGGATTGTGTGTCATGGTTAAGAATAGAGCAATATGCTGGTGTTTAACTGCATTGCTTTAATGCATTCCTGCATTGGGCTCACACATACACGCTGCACTCTGACTACTTCACAATTGTTGATTAGCCATGGTGGGCGTTTCTCTCTGTCTCGCGCTGAACAGTCAACCAATTGCAACAGACATTGGACCAGTCAGCGCAGATTAGCATCGTGCTAATGAGGGGTTCAGGAACAAATGAATCTCTGAACGAATCAAATGGGAGTGGTTGGGATAATTAGGTAAAATTAAATGCATTTTAAAAGACAATGAAAGGTTTTTTTTACCTTAAATGCATATCAGCCTGTTGTTGGAGACCCCCAAAACCAAAATCTGACCCTTTTTAAGGCATAATAGGGGCTCTTTAAAAATGAAAAACAGAAGATCAAAAAATATGAAGTGAAAATTGCAGAGTATGTTCTCATGTTTGTTTGTTTATTTATAATATTTCTAATCAATAATTCGTTATTATATTATTACTGCTAATAATACTAGTGCTACTACTACCACTACTACTACTAATAATGGTTTCATTAGATAATACTAATAATACAAGGATCTTCTTTTTAATTTAATTGATTGATTGATGGTTGTTTGCCTCCTGCACATTAAGGGTTGTTTTGTCAGGTTATACTGATTTTGATAATTATTATTTTAAAATCAACACTTTTTCAAATTTTTGGACAATAACGTTTACTTTTACAAGTTAACAAGTGATCACAGGTACACTTGCATATCAAACCTACTATAAATCCAGAAATGTAATACGTTAGAGTGGTGCAGTGTTTTGATGAGATCTTCTGTATAGATGTCAGTCCTAACAGCTGCGGATGGCATTGACCCTTGAACATGTCTGCTGGTGATATATGATCTCTTTCAGTCTCACTTAAGGAGTGCGTAGTGTTTCGAATGATATCACTGCAGTCGAGTGCTAGTCTTACATCCCGGTGAGGTGAAATGTACCAGAATCTCCTCTCAAATCTTCGCTCTGATAGTCAGAATGAGCATACAGGGATCCAGCGGCAGTACCTCCGTCCCCAGGGCAACTGCGGCAGCTGGAGTGCAAAACCCTGTCACCCCACAGAAGAAGTACTCGCGTTGGCAGAGCTGTCCGCTGCCAACCCCCTCACCACAACACCACCACACTCACACACACACGCACACCCGTCCACAGACGTTTGATCTGATGTGAACAGACATCTTCTCACACTTCACAGTTTGGATCACCTCAGCTCGCGACGATGGCAGGGAAAATGAGTGTCGCTCGGCTACAAAAGTCCAAATTTAGATTGACTGAGTTTGTCCCCAGGCCCACGGGCTGACACGAACGGCCCGCCACTAACTCGCCTGCCGCGGCAGGAGAGCGCAACGCTGGAGTGACACGACGGAGAAGATCGCTGGCGCTGGGGGAAGGAGAGGAAGAAGGGAGGAGCGGCTACTTTGAAGCGACGAGAGAAGTGTCACATTTAGTTAGGATCCAGACTGGTGTTGGAATATGCTTGGCACTAATATGGCACCAGTATCTCTGTCCTCATCTCTGTTCACTGTCAGTACGTGCAATTCCGGGGCCCGTCTCTCTCTGCGCCTCTGACACTGTCTTTTCGGATTATGTTAGTGGCGCGCTCGGAGCGCCATCGCTGCTCGCCCATCACTCAGGCGCATTGTTTGAAGCCTGCCCTTTTTTGTCATTAATGCACTTGATGTCTATTTAAAAACGGCGGCGAGCACCATATCTGTTTTCCTGTCAGGAGATCATTGACAGCATTAATGCCACTTGTCCTTGCCTCATTTACTAAAGCGCTGACACCTAGCTGCAGTCTGCCACATCCATCAAGCGGCTCTATTTCTCTCTCTCTCGCTCTCTCTCTCTCTGGATGGCATGTCAGAACGATCCCGTCTTTAACACACTCAGAATGGGCTGTCGAGACACGTCACCTATAGGCCTCACAGTCAACCAGCATTTACAGCAAAGCCCAGAGAAGATGTAAACAACACAAGCTATGGGTTCTTGTTCCGAACACTGGCATATGTTGTGCCAGGACATGTATTGTTGATGTATGAGATAAGCAAACAGACATTTGCATGATTAACGAGGTATGACCTGTTTTAACGCTTAGAACGAGGACCATAATATTTGCTGTGGTCTCATAAATTGTTTCTAATTTGAATTTGCCACTGCATAGCAAAACCCAAAACAAAGAAGCCCGGCTCACACACTGTGGGATTTTTGGCACATTTTGGTTGTCGATTTGGGAAGTATCTAAAAGATTGCTATAATCCTTGATCTTTGATTCTTGGTTTGACATGGTCACAGACAGCCGATTAATAGTTGCTGCGATCAAATTTAAAGGATGATAAAAATCATCTTTTGTAAGCTGTTTGGACAGAACTGTGTGTAGGTACAGTGTGCTCACAGTCATAATGGAGTGATAGAAACAAAATAAGTTTCTTTTTTTTTTACATTTCCTGACGTAAAAATATAATCCAAATACCTCTTATTTTGAGGCCACCGCAATGTTACGTAGGAGTGCAGTTTCCCCGGCCACCGAATTGATTGACAGCCGAGTATTAACTTGTCTCCATAGTAATGCGTATAATCACATCAACAAGACAGGACTTGCTCAAAGCAACTGGGATTACAAGATCTGTTCAGCTCACTGTGATCAACAATCATCATCAAATGTGATCAAGAATGAGTTTTACAGGTTTAAAGCGTTTTTAAAACAGTGTATGTTTGTAATTAATGACAGCGATTTTACCGTCTTTATCACCACAGCTGGGTGTCAGTACAATTATGAAAGAAGATGATCAATCTCGATTTGTGGCCTTAAAATCAGGTTTATTTTGTATATTAACACAACGAATGTTTATACAGCAGTGGATAGTAAACATGTATCCTGTCACATTTGCATGCAAAAACAGTGCCAAGTTAAATGTGTGTGATGTGTGTGTGCGTAAACTTTGTAACGGCATTATGTGTGACTCATCGTTCTTATTGACTCATTAACGCCACAACAAATACACCATATAATCATTAGAAATTTCTTGCTTTAGTATTTCTCACAAACATTACGTGAGATCTGCTTCCTTCATGTCTGTCACTGTGCTGCTTATCTGATACAGCCGAGGTGGAGATTGAGGCACACTCTGACAGGCATGTGGGAACGGTGGGTGAGGAGAACTAGCATTAAAGGCACAGGCAACAAAAAAAGCAGCACTGTGTTCAAAGCAGAGAATTCCAATATTCTAAAAAGCTATAATAAATAATCTGATGGGTGTTTTGAGCTGAAACTTTAGACACATTCTGGAGACACAAAAGACTTATCTTAAATCTCCTTAAAAAGGAGTAAAATTGGTGCTCTTTAAATTCTGACAGCATCAGAAGGTTTCAGACACTTTGCTGGAGTGTGATTTCTCTTATGACAAGTGTCAAACCAAGAGCCAACAGGAGGGCTGAACCTGATGACGCAATCAGAGCAGTAGCTTCAAAAAACCTCTGGGAAATGTGGAAACTGTTTTTGTTGTTGTTGTTTGAGTTGTTGTCAGGGAATGAATGCCTTGTTTGTTTATGTTTGATGTAAGGCATTGTTTTAGACTGCAGGTTCCCAAATGCGTCATTGTTCAATGACGTCAAACTTCAGATGAGTGTTGCATATGTCTATGTTGGATTGTTCAGTCTGACATTTTAAATACGTAGAACTTAAAATGTGGCATTGGGATCATGTTCATGCAGTCTGATAAGCTACACTCGTAAAGAATTATTCAAAAATTGCATAGTTTGAGTATTCTTATCTTTGTAAGCATATGTGTAGCTCACTTAGATTTGTATTAAATTACATTGTTTGTTTAATTTTTTAAACAACACTGTGAACTCATTTGGCCCATTTTTGACAGTATGCCATCATAAATTGTTAAAATAACCAATAGAAGAAGGATTTAAGAAGATAACCTATGAAATAATCAATAAAAGTAGGCTTTTATTATTTAAATGGACAACTTCTGACTGAGGAAATGAGCTGGCCAGTTTGTTATTTGCCTATAGGCTACGGTTTTTAATTTAAAGGGCACCTATAGTGAAAAATCTACTTGGACAGAAATGTGTGTAAGTATAGTGTATAAACTGTCATATTGGGGTAAAATAAACACACCCAGTCTTTTTTTTTTTTTTTTTTTTCAAATTTAACAACATAAAAACGGTGGACCAATTGGAGCGTTTTTCAGATCGACCGCAACTGTACGTAGAAGTGCCATCCCCCCCGCCCACCAATATTGATTGACAGCTGCGCGCATTAACATGTCCCGGTAGTCATGTGTATAATCATATCAACAAGGGAGGACGAGCGCAATGCAACCGGGAATAAAAGATCTGTTCAGTTCGCTAAGTTCATCAATCATCATCAAACGTGATCAAGAGTGAGTTTTACAAGTTTAAAATGTTTTAAAACAGAGCATGTGTGTAATGAATTACAGCGATTTACTTCAGATTCACTTAATCAGCACAGCCGCCTGTCAGAACATTTATAAAAGAAAGACTCTTCAATCGCGGTTTGTGGACGTTAAATCAGGTTTATTTTGTACATTAACATAACAGATATCCATACAGCAGTGGTTAATGATCATTTAAAAACCTTTTTTTATATTTCAAAAATTCTAATCTCATTACATTTATATATAAAACTGTAATAACTTACAGTTTAAATGCACATTTGTAAATTAACATACATATTTGTAAACAAAAAATAAGCACTTTGACAAAAATGTAGGAAGTATTTTTGTTGCATCAAAAAAGTGTAGTAATGATAACCATCTGACAAGCTAATCCAGCACAAATTAGTGTTTAAAATGTCACTAAAATGCAGTATTTAAACCACATGGTTTCTGCTACATTCATTCTTCCATAGCGGGGCGCCACACCAAAATTCATCCTGCCACTGCTTACGTTACAGCTTCTCATTAAAAACATTCAGTCGGTGTTGTTTTTTTTTAAATAGTGGGTTATAATCGCACCAAAACGTATTAAAAGGTAATTGAATTATGACAACGCGCAAACTTTTCTGTAATCTCAGTAGAGCTGTGCGCTATTTGTTTAATCTTTTAATGCCGAGTTCAGACTGCATGATTTTTGAGATTTTGAGAAATCGTCGACAAATGCCTGAAATCACAGGCAAATCTGTGCTCGTTCAAGTGAGAAACAATCACAACTATCAACGACGCGTTCTCAGAAAATAGCCAATGAATCGCAGACACTCATGAGATATTTGGCATGCTAAAGATCTGGAGCTGTCTGCGAATTAAAATCATGCCATGTTCAATAAGTTTTGACTGAAAATAACCTTGACGATTACCTACAGGAAAATGAGAGAGCAGCAATTACTGCTATGGGTACCTGCAGTGCAGCAGGAGGATGGGGAAAGAGTTAAAAGTGCTGCTTCTCGGTCTATTTGAACCCAAGAAATGGAGGAAAAACTAGTGTAAATTTGGCAGGAGCACCTGTGTCATCTGAGCAATATCATTACCGTGTCTAAAAAGAAAAAAAAGTTGAGGAGAAATTGCTAATTCCCCTCAAAAGCCAGGTGACGCTACGTGACCTGGCATTGTTTCCATGTTATTTCTCGTTTGTGTTTGATTGTGAGAGACATATGTTTCGGACCAAGACAAAGTTGTTAGCAATTATTCCTATTCTAAAGTTATGCAGTTTGAAACCCCCTGTCGCCTACAGTGTAAACAAACGAAACATGAAACACTACCCCAGATTGTCATGCAGTGTGAAAACACCTGTGACATGACTACTTTGAAAGTCATGCAGTCTGAACTCGGCATAAGGTGACATACTGACTGACTAACTGACTGACAGGGCTGTACGATGCATAACGCCCGATTCACACGGGGCTTCAGCGTCAGCGCTTGACGGAAGGCGTGTCTCAAGATGGGGCTGACGTGATCGTCATAGCAATCGACTACTATCTGAGCTGGGGTATTTGCATACAGTGATCTGATTGGCTGACTCTTTCGTTGGCGCTTGAAAAGTTGAGAAACACCCAACTTCTGCAGCGAGCAATGCCACTGAAGCACTGCCGACGGATCCACAATGCAGTTCGGCAATGCCTGACGTCACCCATTCAAATTGAATGGGAAGCTTTGATGCCAGAAAACACAACGTAACTATGGCTCTGCATACAATGACTTTATCTTGCTGCCGTTTATAGCCGTTTCACTTTACTTCAGGATGCATTAATACCACTCTGTAGGTCTATCGGAGACATTCATAAATATTCCTTGCAAATCGAATAACTGTTGGAGACAGACTTGTTACATATACGCGCTAAATCGCACTTCAGCAGCGTTTATTTGAAGGGGCGTGCAAGAAGTTTTGTGCACAAACAGAGGAAATTGTTTCACAACCAAAGAGATTCGCATGCTCATATTACATGAATGCAATCTCGACTTGTAATACTGCGCTCATGACATTTGTCATTGAAATACACCATAGGTAGTTGGTAGATCTGTGTAAAAAATCTGCTGCCACAGCTGGAAAAAAATCCTAGAGGAAGCACTGAACCTCAAATAACTGTAGAAAGGTCCACTTTTTGAAAAAAAAAAAAAAGAACCACCTCTTTTAATACTCTGGCTACTTTTTTGTCTTTTAGCAAAATTTGTTTGTTTGTGTGTTTGCAGCATTGAGAGCTATGCTAATATAGATTGCACGTTCGCTCTTTCTTTCAAACACCAAAGTTCAAACTGTTTAACATGACTTTGTTCATTCTTGTAGTGAAGTTTTGCTGTCTTTTTTTTGAAGTTTTGCTGTCACTGGGGTACCTCAGGGCTCTGTTCTTGGGCCACTTCTCTTCTCTATCTACACGGCATCTTTAGGAACAGTCATCCAGAAACATGGATTTTCCTACCACTGCTATGCTGATGATACCCAGCTATACCTCTCTTTTCACCCTGATGATCTCTCGGTTCCAGCTCGCATTTCAGCCTGCCTGTCAGACATTTCACACTAGATGAAAGATCATCATCTTCAGCTTAACCTCGCGAAAACGGAAATGCTTGAAGTTTCTGCCATCCCGACTCTACACCATAACTTTTCAATCCAGATGGATGGAGCAACCATCACTGCATCCAAAATGGTAAAAAGCCTTGGAGTAACGATTGATGACCAACTAAACTTCTCTGACCACATTTCTAGAACTGCTCGATCTTGCAGATTTGCACTCTATAACATCAGAAAGGTCCGACCCTTCCTATCTGAACATACAGCTCAACTCATTGTTCAAGCTCTTGTTCTCTCCAAACTGGACTATTGCAACTCTCTACTAGCCAGGCTTCCAGCTAATTCTATCAAACCTCTTCAGCTGCTTCAGAACGCAGCAGCACGAGTGGTCTTTGATGAACCCAAAAGAGCACATGTCACTCCGCTACTCACCCGTTTGCACTGGCTGCCAGTTGCTGCTCGCATCAAATTCAAAGCTCTGATGTTTGCTTACAAAGCGACCTCTGGCTTTGCTCCTTCGTATCTGCTCTCACTTCTGCAGATTTATGTGCCCTCCAGAAACTTGCGTTCTGTGAATGAACGTTGCCTCGTTGTTCCATCCCTAAGAGGGAAGAAATCACTTTTCCGAACTCTCACATTCAATCTGCCCAGTTGGTGGAATGAACTCCCTAACTACATCAGAACAGCAGAGTCACTTGCTGTCTTCAAGAAACGACTAAAAACTCAACTGTTTAGTCTCCACTTTCCTTCCTAATCTTAACTGCCTCTCTGGCTATACCACTAACTGTACTCTCTCTCACATAAAAAAAAAAAAAAAAAAAAAAATTACTAATGCTCAGCTTCTTAGACTTTACAGACCTGAAACTTGTCTATAGCACTTGTTCACTGCTGCTCTTATAGTTGTGTAAACTGCTTCCTTGTCCTCATTTGTAAGTCGCTTTGGATAAAAGCATCTGCTAAATGACTAAATGTAAATGTAAATGTCTTAAACTGAAAGTAACTCTGGTGTACAGGTTGACTTAACTGAGACATGGCACGGCGCTGTGCTACTTATCCAGTGTGTGACTGCTAATAGGGACTGGCTAAATTTTCCTAGCAACCATGAGAACAAATATTCTGAACACCTTAGAAACTGTGTAGCAATATCCTACAGCAATCATCCTACACAATTACACCATGTCCTAACTACACATGACACATGATAAAAGGTATCTTTTCCATATTAAAAGGTGTTATCAAAATGTTATATCCTAGCCCTTTGTGATTTCTATTCTAGAAACTATTTCTGCGACATTATGGCTAGAACAACAGCATACTGTAAATAAACTAATATGACAATGACCAACAGATAGATTACCTCAGATCTTGAAAAATGAAAAATGTTGCATGTTGTGTGGACATGAATCTTGCTTGTCACTGGAATCTAGAAAAAAACTCTAAAGCTCTAAAGCATGTCTAAACACTACCTAGCAACAACCTAGGCAGCATTCCGATCACATGCGGCTGTCTTGCAATGCCTTCACTGTATGCATATTTATATGAAATATACGAATATGTGAAACATACCCTCTCTTTTGCTGAATATCAGTTTTAATAATGGCCATTATAAAAGTATAACGTACAATACGTTTATACATTATAAGAAATAAATCCAAGCAATCAGTCAAATTTGCAGAATTAGTGTATGTGGTGACAGTAATTAATATATTAACTTATCTTTGTGCTCAGCCAAAACACGTTACCTGAGAACAAGTAATAGATTCAAAAGACCAAAGTCAGGGAATATGTCGTTATATATAGACAAGATGAATAAAATGTCACGTTTAACAAATATAGTTAGATTAGACCCAGCGCTAGATTCTTGATGAACTGTCCAACGTGCTCTGCTCTCACCGGGGGTTCTGTGCTTATATCACCTGCTGACTGTCTGGAGTATTCCAGTGTGTGTGTGGTCACGTGATGTGCATTTTCAGTGGTGTAGTATGGATGGAGAGCTGTTCAGAAACGCTAGATGAAATGCCAGTGTGGACGTGGATCGTTTTCATTCTAGAATGCTGGTTTAAAACTAAAACGTGTTAGTGTATATGGGGCCTTAGTAACCAGCCAGAATACCACAACACCAACTATCTAGCAACATGCTAACAAATAATCAGTGGTCAGTTGTTTTCTGCTAAGGTACTAGTTAATCAACCCATAGGAAAATGAATCATGGGTTTTTACTAAAAGTGTAATAACCATCTTTCTTGACAAAGACAAAAACATATTTTCCAAAAAACAATAAAATAAAAAGCTACAGTTAAATTGAAATTAGCTAAAATTGAAGTTGAACTTTTAAAAAAAAGCAGTCGCATTAGAAGGATGAGTAGAAGTCTGTCTATTTTAATTTATTAGAAAAAATCAGGTAGTTAAACATTGGTTTGGTTATGGTTCTATGTCATGTTTTTAAACATACTCTCTTTTCTTTTTTTACCCATTTTTTTAATACTATAAATGTATATTATATGGTAATCAGTTATTATCATGTTAGATTTTTAAGTGCCATAATGTTTCTCCATGCATTGTTGGAATACTATTAAGCCTCTACTAACACATGTAGACGCAAGCCAATATCTTGCATTGTCCCTGAAGTTTATTTGTTTCGATGAATGAATGGACTTCTAAAGGATCTATAGAAATGAGTGGCAGGTTCATACAGAGTATCATATTAAAAATAGACATGCGTTAAACATCTGAGTTCTTGCCCTGTAGGAGTGTTAATGCTTTTTCAAGGCCTGTCAGTGACTCTCAAACACACTTTAAGACTGTCTGGACAATGAATGAAGGAAAGCTAATGGTCATGTTATCAAACATCAGCGGATCACTATGATGAGCTCACTGGTGATCTTCTGTCTCTCTCTCTCTCTCTCTCTCTCTCTCTCTCTCTCTCTCTCTCTCTCTCTCTTTCTCTCTCTCTCTCTCTCTCTCTCTCTCTCTCTCTCTCTCTCTTTCTCTCTCTCTCTCTCTCTCTCTCTGTTTCTGAAGAAAGCAATCTCTTGGCTTGTTATTGTCTAGACAATGCCCTCAGGCTAAATGTTGTCTCTCTGGTGTTCTCTGACTTTAGACGGATGCACTGTCTCCCCCGACACACCTTTCATGCCAAAAATTTGAGTGAGAAATGACAGATTCTGCAGGCAGATTCAGGGGTTTATATCTGCAGTGGTGTGTGTACTTGACTGACAAACCACTTTCTGATGGATAAACAGTAACTGAGAACTGTAAAAGTACTGTTGTGTTCATAATCATAATAAACCTTTTAAATATATTTATTTGCCTATATATCTATTGTTCTGTCATGCTATCAATTATTGTATCTATTTGTTTGTCTTTTAAATGTTATAGCAATGCATATATTGTTCTACACAGTTTACACAACAACATATGTTGTATGCCATTTATCCCTCATCTATCTATCTATCTATCTATCTATCTATCTATCTATCTATCTATCTATCTATCTATCTATCTATCTATCTATCTATCTGTCTGTCTGTCTGTCTGTCTGTCTGTCTGTCTGTCTGTCTGTCTGTCTGTCTGTCTGTCTGTCTGTCTGTCTGTCTGTCTGTCTGTCTGTCTGTCTGTCTGTCTGTCTGTCTGTCTGTCTGTCTGTCTGTCTGTCCGTCCATCTATAGTTTACACCACACATTCATTATGTACATACAAACTTGTTGTATGCCATCCATCCATCATCCATCTATAGTTTACACCACGCATTCATTATGTAAATACAAACTTGTTCTATGCCATCTATCCATTTATCCACCCATCCATTCAGTTTTCACCACACATTCATATTGTAAATACAAACTTGTGTTGTATGCCATCCATCTATTTATCCATCCATCCAGTTTACACCACACATTCTTAATGTAAATACAAATGTATTTTGTATGCCATCCATCCATCCTTTTATCTATCCATCCATCCATCCATCCATCCATCCATCCGTCTGTCTCCAGCCATGCATATGTCTCCATCCATCAACAATCCATCCATCCATCCATCAAGTTTACACCACACATTTATAATGTAAATACAAACTTATGTTTTATGCCTTCCATCCATTTATCCATTTGTCCATCCATCCATCTAGTTTACACCACACATTTATAATGTAAATACAAACTTATATTTTATTCCATCCATCCATTTATCCTTCCATGCATCCATCCATCCATCCATCCATCTATAGCACCACACATAATTATGTAAATACAAACCTGTATGCCATCCATCCATCCAGTTTACACCACACATTCACAGTGTAAATACAAACTTATGTTGTATGTCATCCATCCATTTATCTATCCATCCATCCATCCATCCATCCCTCTATACAGTTTACACCACACATTCAATATGTAAATATTGAAAATCTGTAATCTGAGGGTTTAAAAAATCTAAATATTGAGAGAATTTCCTTTAAAGTGGTCCACCTCTTAGCAATGAATATTACTAATCTCAAATTAAGTTTTAATAGATTTATTGTAGTGCATTATAGCATAAAATAAAAATCTATAATTTTAACTCTCTACCTTGTTTCTATATACAATTCTCATACAATTACAAGAAGTATTTAAATATCAACCTGAGCATTAAGTGTATTTTTCATGGTAGTATGATTTACCAGAGACCAATCAGAAGCAGCTCCAGCATCTCATAGTTTGACTGCAGAATTCACATCAGCTGGGTTTGACATTGACGGTGTAGTTAAATGTCATTTTGACATGCTCTTCTCTCACTCTCTCTCTTCCAGGGGTTTTCACCAAGTGCCGTTATGTCTACTACGGCAAGCACTCAGAGGGCAATCGATTCATCCGCAATGACCAGCTCTGACTGACAGACAGGTCAGTGGATCGACACACGAGGAGGCTTTACAAAGATATCCTAAGCATATTATTATAAATATACATGTTGCCACACGCATTTTAAGCAGCCAAACACAGCCCTCTAGTGCCGTCTGCTGAGTGTGCCTTCCCTGCCAGCTCCCATCGCTCTCGCTCCATCTGAGCAGTGCCATCCAGATTGACATGATTGCCTTTAAGCAGCCCCTGCTATGGCGCAGTGACAGACACACACACGCGGCCCAGCGCTCGTCCTGACAGCCGCGGCTCCATGATGGATTGCCTGGTCCAAATGCTGCTCTCCCCAGGTCAAAGGTCCCACCTGAGGCTTCGGGCTGCCCACACGGAAGCCCAGGATGAGCTGCTCTCAAAGTCAAAGCCAAAGTTAAAGAGAAAGATCAGGGAAAAGTGACGCTTTTGTTGTAACTTCCGTCATTAATAGCGAAGCTTCTCACATGGTTTTAATTTACAGTACGCAAAGCTAATGCAGGGATATTGTCAATTTGAGGCACTGCAAGGTCTTAAAAAATGAAGTTGACATGATTTGTGTTGCCCAAATTAATAGATAAACTAAAATGAAGTTAATTGAAGTTAATATTAGTGTTTTACATCTTTTTCAGCCTATCTTAAACAGATAAAAAAAAAACACTGCCATTTAGTAATTCCATACCTTCATGAGATTTGTTTTTCTGTTCAACACAAAAGAAGATATTTAGAAAAATGCTTAAAACCTGTAACTATTAACTTCCATAGTAAGAAAAACAAATATTATGGAAGTTAATGAGTGCATGCTTCAGATATTTTTCAAAATATCTTCTTTGTGTTTAACAAAAAGATAAAAACGTGTAAATGATGGCAGAAATTTCAGTTTTGGGTAATCTATTTCTTTAAGATTTTAAAATAAAAGGCACAAGGCTCGAGGGACATATTTTACAGTTTATATATATATATATATATATATATATATATATATATATATATATATATATATATATATATATATATATATGAAATAGTATATCAATATTAGAAGCTGATTTGACACTATTTATATTACTATTTTTTTCCTCTATTACCAATCAGAAGCTTTTTGGAATGTTTTCTGCATGACTCCAGCAGCCAGGCCCTCTCAGGCTCTTCTTGACTCTGTGGCATGTGTATGTTTGCGTGTTTGTGAGGTGCATGTGCATGTCGTGTGTGAAGTTGGTGTGTTGCGGGGGCAGTTGTTGCAGTGCCGGAGCCTGGAGGAGCTGTGAAAGAAAGAGGTAATGAGCTTTGCTTTATTTCATTCTTTCTGTGGAGGGAGAGAGCAAAGAAAGACAGCAGCTCAGGCAGTGAGAATGGAGGAGGTGGATGCATGTATGTTTGTGTGTGTGTGAAGGGGAGTCAACAACTTTCTCCAGTTTTTTTTTATTGTTTCCTCGTGCAATTCTTGGACCTCCTCACCTTATTTTAATGATTCCTTTTCTTTTTTCTTTCTAAATCATTTTAAAAACATAGAAATGGCCTTTGCTGGGTTTTGGAAGCAGTGGCCAAAAAGTTGCAAATATTTGAAACATCAACTCCATTAGATGCAGCGAGGTTGAGGAGTGTTTTATGTTTCTCCAATTTATTTCTCTGCTTCCTGCATTGCTCATGTGTTACATTCCATATTTAAATTCCAATTCTTGGACTGAATTCGGCACACGGCTAGCCAAAGATCCATTGCAAGCAACATGAGTTTTTTTATTTTGATCAAGAGTATACTATGGACTTTAACTTGCTTTAAAAGTGAATTGAGTGATTCAGAGTAGTTTGTTGTAAAAATAATTTTGTATGAGTAGATTTTTTTACATGGAGCATAAATGAGTATATCCCCTTTGGACAATGAATATTTTTTATCAATGTCTGAGTGAATATAGACAATATATTTTGCTGTATTTAACTAAAGGTGTATAAAGCCATTATATTCATTAAAAAGAGTGTGGTCACCTAACATTTTTAGGAATAGATGAATGCATTTAAAATGATGATAGATACAACCTTATTTGTATGCCGTCTGTCTATCCATCCATCCATGAATGATAAAACATCTTCAAATGCGGTGTTGTGTGTATATATATATATATATATATATATATATATATATATATATATATATATATATATATATATATATATATATATATATATATATATATATATATATATATATATATATATATATGTATATATATATATATGTATATATATATATATACATATATATATATGTATATATATATATATGTATATATATATATATATGTATATATATATATATATGTATATATATATATATATATATATATATATATATATATATATATATAAATATATATATATATATAAATATATATATATATATATATATATATATATATATACAGTTTTTTTCTTTTTACATATTTCCAAAATGATGTTTAACAGAGCAAGGAAATTCACAGTATGTCTGATAATATTTTTTCTTCTGGAGAAAGTCTTATTTGTTTTATTTCGGCTAGAGTAAAAGCAGTTTTTATTTTTTTATTAACTGTTTTAAGGTCAAAATTATTAGCTCCTTTAAGCTATTTTTTTTTTTCGATAGTCTACTGATCAAACCATCGTTATAAAATAACTTGCCTAATTACCCTAACCTGCCTAGTTAACCTTATTAACCTAGTTAAGCCTTTAAATGTCACTTTAAGCTGTATAGAAGTGTCTTGAAAAATATCTAGTCAAATATTATTTACTGTTATCATAACAAAGATAAAGCAAATCAGTTATTAGAAATGAGTTATTAAAACTATTGTTTCGAAATATGTTGAAAAAAATCTTCTCTCCGTTAAACAGAAATTGGAGAAAAAATAAACAGGGGGCTGGCTATTGATTCTGACTTCAACACTAAGGATTTTTTCTACTGACCCGATCGGGTTCAGATTTTTACTTGCCCTGCCAAAATTTTCACTGGCCCAAGCTCTGTAGCATGTAATGCTTAATATTTTTGTTGATAAAAATATCTTTTTGGAACAGATTTAGTTTGATATAATTTGTATATACATTTAAATATATATATTTTGGTCAGTTATCTACGAATATAAACAAGAAAAATGAATAACATTTAAGGTCAAGTAAGTGCCTCATAACAAGGTCTGACATGCGTCAGCAGCCAAAACACTGGTTTGTTACATAAAATGATAATCTAGATAAAATAAAAGTGAAATATTCACATTTTTGAATAATTATGATAAAAAAATTATTTAAAAGAGTAGCCCATATTAAACTGTTTTCACTGTTAAGAACAAAAGCATATTTCGGTCAGTTTCAGTTAAAAATAATATGAAAAAATATATTCCCAAGTATTAATATAGACTATAGAGAATTAAATAAAGGGACAATTTCGTATCAGATGACCCGCACATCACTAACACACACCAGACACACACATTCGCATGTTATTCAAAACGAAACTATTCCGATGGCACTCTGTGGTGCGGTAGAAATATGAACAGTGTCCCGAGTTACAGCTGGACGCAGGTGTGGATACCCTGATAGCAATCGAGGCTTCATTTACAATTCTAAAATGCATGGCACTGTTCATATTTCTGCCACGCTACAGAGCGCCATTCGATGTCCAGTATGCGACCACCTTTTTTTGTTTTTGCATGCAATTGACAAACAGTTGCTGCCAAATTAAACCGATCGGGCCAGTAACGATCCTGTCTACTGTCCCGAGTGTCTCGCACACTGGCCTCGGGCCATCGGGCAATCCTAATTTTCGAGCCCTGATATATATATATATATATATATATATATATATATATATATATATATATATATATATATATATATATATATATATAATTATTATTATTATTATTTTATTATTATTATTTTATTTTATTTATTTATTTTTTTTTGCAGCATAATCTGAATTTATTTTGTTAAATTAGTTCCAGTTTTGACTACTGTAATGTGCTCTAGAAAGTGATAATTTAAAAGAGATATCTGTAAGGGGTGTACACATTTATGCTCGCTCACTCACTGTCGGACTATAAAGAAAAATGTGCTAAAAATAATGAAACAAATTATTAGGGTAAATGATTTAAATGTTATATGCCATGTGTAATAAAACAATTGAATGAGTAGGAATGTGCATATGCTCTGGGATTATAGTATGTGGAACTGTAGAACTGATCATGAAACATTTTTTGTTGATTTTTTTTGATTAAAAAAAAAACTGCTATCCTCTATCTTATAAATAAAATTGCTTAAAAATAAAAATGATAAGCTTCTAGTGTTATTTTTAATAAGACAATTGTTGTTAGGTTTTTCCCGTCTTGTTTTTTTTTTTTTTTTTTTCTTGAAAACATTCATTATTAATGGCATAATTTTGCCTGGCCTTGTCTTGCTTAATTGCCATGTGTTAAATGGCCTCCCAAGTATGCCATCCAAATTAGCCTGGCAAATGAGAGACGTGCTTTTGGATGTGAAAGAAAGCATGTGTACTGTACCCGGAGCAGCGCTCGGCGATGTGAAGCGCACAGGGAAAGGTCACGGATCGCCCAGTGAAATGATTTGGTGTGCACCGGCTGTGTGGGTTTGACTGTGGGTCACAGGTTGTGCACGTCTGTGCCTTATGCACATGTCGGTCCAAGTGTGTGTTTCTGTATATGAGAGGTACACAATGCGGTATTGTTTTAAATGTGTGTGTGTACAGTACATTTGTGTCTTCGGCCCTATAAGACTATGCTTATGCGTCGCTCCTGTCGTACTGCTGGAGAGCATGGTCACTAGTGCGGGCGTTTCTAAATGACAAGGTTTATTTGTCGGTGTTGTGATATGTTCTGAGAAAAGTGGCACTGACAGCTTGTGGAGGCAGCAAGAAGGAGCCACAACAAGTCCCCCCCCTCCCCTCCCCTCCCCTCCCTCCAACCACACAAAATGTCATCTCTTCCCTGGCTGGCTCACCCAACCATCCCCATGAAAAGAACAGACATTTAAAACTTTGTGACATGTGTCAGAGACGCTGCCATTGAGCCACTGCCGCTGATGTAGCCAGAATTGACAGCACCCGAGCCGCTGGAGCTGGCTTGGGGACATACCGAGTTTGGTGAGTGTCAGTTCCCATCCTCGTCAGGGCCTCATCTCAAGCAGCTTCGCAAATATAAACAGCATTAGAAGGCGGGCGGAAGTGCAGCGGGAAGACATATGCTGACACACACACTCACACACACACATGTGTTTGAGAGAGAGAGATAGTGTGCGCTCGGGAGAGGTGCGTGGTGGCGACTAATTAAGGTGTGAGAAGTCAAGAACAACCTGTGGGCTCTGACCTGGGACTCTCTGCCAGCAGGGCTCAGGAAAACACTCCTCGGGGTAGGAGAATGCAGGGATATGGGCCTGAGGGAAAGGGTGAGAGCTAAATCGACAGTAACTGAATCAAAAGATCATATTAATATGATGAGATATTAATAAAATTGTCATGGTTTAAACTGTGTGCTTGCTACTGACATGCGTAAACGGCCAGTGTTAGTATGTGCATATAGTAATAACATAGGAATAAGTCATTTTAATTTTGTTTCAATAATATCATAAACAACTTCAATGTGAGTGTAATTGGAGATCATTGTTTGCGATCAGGACTTTTTATTTCAGTCAGCCACCCCCAGGGCTTCCGGTTAATTGTCATCCTATACAAAATCGCCACTTTTAAAATCTGATTTCTTTAAATATCAGTGATCTTCACTGCCTGGCTAAGATACAATATAAAGTGGGTATCAGACCAAACCAGAAGCACTGTATTAAATTATATTTTTTCTTTAAAATCTGGAAATTAATTTACACTAGTGTTTTCAATGGAATTTCTGTGCTAGCCTGCAGCTAATGACAGCGCCTGCGGAAAAAAAAAAGTCTTTCGTCTATTTAACCTCTTAAAGGCAAGTGCTATTTTGGGATTTCTGTCTGAATTTTGCCTACCCAAATTAAAAAGCTTCCCAAATCCACATGCAGAGGTGTAAATGCAAAAATTTGGTATCATTTTTAAAGAAAACCCTTTGAATTTTCATTAAAAAAAAAATTGAAAGTAATTAAAATAATTGAATATGTTGTCTGTGTTATAATAAACCCCTCCAAAAGAGAGGTGCTTTATTTTGTAAACTCAAATTTCAAAGCGTACCTTTTAGGTTCTGTGTGGTCTAGGTTGCTGTAATTAATTTTGGTGGTCAGTAATTACATGCCAGTAATTAAAGTAAAAAAAAGAAACTTGTCTCTATCATAATCTATGTAAAAGTTATTCTATTCCAATTGATGAGAGAACGGAACCTCTTATGAGGGTATTGGGCCAGTATGGACCTTTAAAATGTAAAGAATGCAGAAGTAAATGATGTCACGGACCCGGTACCGGGTATGCAGAGTTAACTGAATATATTGTAATTACATTACAACATCGATGCTGTAAAAGGAACCTTATGAAATTTAAAATATTTGCATAAAGCTTTTAACAGAAGTTCATCATTGGCTGAACAAAGCTAGCTGTGCATATAGCTTATTATGTTTGCTAATAACGTTTAAGTAGTAATTTTGCTGTTAAACATAATATAAAATCTATTCTAAAGTTGATTCCCAAAAAAAGTGGTTCTAACAAAACTTTTGACCTCATTTTGCAAGCAAACTTGTGCTGTAAATGATTATTACAAATTAAAGTTTGTATTTACATAGCATATGTGCATGTACTGTGTATATTTATTATGTAGATATAAATGCACACAGATACATTTATATAAACATACTTATGTATTTTTGTTAATACTTAAAATTTTGTAAAATATAAATAAACATTTTCCATAATTATACATAATATGGTATATACATATTTATATACAATTATTGTTTTGGTGTGTGTATTTATTTGTACATATTAAATATAGACAGTTGCGAAGTGACGATGTACAAATACTTTATTACTGTACTTTAGTAGATTTTTCTAAAGTCAGTACTTTTTTAATTTTCTCACAAATTTACTTTTATACATGGCATTTCCAGACTTGTTACTTTTGTTTTAATAATTTTGGTGGTGCAATCTATATTATTTCTTGTTATGGAGCGATTTGAATGTCTTTGATTCAATCAATCTATTTTTTTCAACCCACATTTCTTTTTATGGCTAGTTTATGAAGCTTAGCATGTGAAAGGCCAAGATGGCTAATGTGGATGAAACAGAGGGAGTAGGCAATGTAAACGTGACTGATGCTGCCGTTTAAACTGGGTAATAAGATGCATTTTAGTCAATCAGATCACAGCTAAATGAGAGATTCCCATTAAAATTTAGCATTTAACTGCTCAGGTTTAGTCTTTTGTCCACTTCCAAAGCTAACAGGCTTTCTCTGATCTTTCAATCTAATGCGGCAAAAAAAGAAAAAACTTTTAAGTGTGCTTTATTTTTGTCAACATTTGTACAGTTGAAATACTTTATGAACGCTTTATACATTGAGGTGTATTTCCTTTATTTCAGATGAGTTCCTATTTCCCAAAATAGAGTTTATGCTGTTTTACTGTTTTAACATGTGTATAGCTACAGTGTCTTCATTTAAATGATTTTTTAAATAATGTAGAACATCAAAAATAACACTGGGTTATTTATGAATAAAATTATAATGCAAAAGATTAGGAATTTATCACATGAAATAAGATCATGCAAATAAACTGGAGGTTGTTACTGCAGCTGAGCATGTTGTTGTTTTGCATAGGATAAGTGTTTTAACAGCATTAATGATTATATATTCATGAAAGAAACTTGTTTTGGACAAAATTAAGTGTTAAATTGAATTGAATCTAAAAGCAGCAAAACTACATGCTGACGCTGAGTTTGTGTTAAGCTGATGATACACAGGGTGACTTTTTGAGCAGTGTTGTTGGGCAACTCCTGACTATCCTGCTAAAATGTTTTACATCAAGATTGTAAATGTAATTTATTTTGTATTAATGTATCAATATGGTGTGAAATATGGTTACCAACATGAAACTAAAAGAGGTAATAGTAATGAATACTTTTTGCTTAAGTACATGTTTGAGGATGTACTACTTTACTTTTACTCGAGTGCAAAAGTGTAGACATTACTTGAACCTTTACCAGAGTCATTTTAAAGTTGAGTATCTGTACTTCTACTTGAGTAAAGGTACTTTTTATACTTAATATTACTGCACAGCACACTTATATTGTGTGTGATTAGTTGTGATTAATAATTTAACAGAGTTAGTACAAACATCATGGCAAACTATGATCAACAAAAAATGTTTTTGCAAAACGATATATTCAATACATACCATCATACAATGGAAGAAGCTGCTTAATAGTTCAAGACAAGTTGTTAAAAGTTTATTGTGCTTGAGCTGGTTTTGAGACTGCTACATTTAGCATTGCTGGATGATCTAACTTCTGTATAGACCTATATGATTGATGAGAACAATCTAAAGGAAAGACTGTAAAGGAATGGTTATGTGGAAAGTCATTTAATGGAGATCTTAGCATGTTTTATGCAAATTACTAGCTTAATGCACGCAGCCACTCATTAGAATGCTCCATATTCACTAATGTTGGAATGAGATTATTAGCCCTGGAAGACAATAGCTATGTCTCCGTCCAAAACTGAGAATTAAACATTAGCATTAAACATTTGTAAATAAAGCACAATTTTCATCCAATCAGTCAAAGAGAACAAAATCTTCACGTCCTGATAAAAAAAAAAATGAAATTTGCTATGGTAGGAGAAGGCACTGTGTTTTCTTTGAAATTGTTTGCTCTTCAGAAGATAAAGACAAAATATTATAAGCTACTGGAATGGTGGTTTAATAAGATAATAATAGCCAACCAGTTTGATGACAGACTTTGGCTGAAGCATTTTAGACTGACCAAAACAACATTACAGATGTTTTGCAATGGGGTCTGTCTGCTGATTTGTCCGTTAATGCTGTCTCATCTCACTCATTTTTTAAATCACATGACGTTTTTCATGCACATGCTGGAATTTGAGTAAATGTGGTTCCATCACCATACGTTTTATTTTTATGCAAATTTCTGCACATCTTGTCATTTCCATTACTTTTTTTATAAAGCGATAATTCAAAATGCACTTAAAATAGGTAGATGAAAACATATGGTAGACAGTTGGGAGTGTTTTTAAAACCTCTTTGAAAACAATCAGTATAGCAATTATCTGATATCAGTGACTCTGAAATTACATTTAACTGAAAAAAGTGGCAAGAGCAGTGTTCAAAGTCTGGGCCGTATATGTAGTTCCCCAAGTTCCCTAAAAAAAGCCCAAGGCTGTATCAGAGCAGCACAGCACTACTATCCAGCAGTCAGCACACGTGCCCGTCAAAGCAGCGGCAAGAGATCATCTGTAGTCATCAGTTATTAGGCTACTCTCTCTGAATGACTGACGTTGGCGAATGCAAATGAGAAGGCGTTCAACGCTCGCAGTGTGTGTGATTGACAGCTGTGCGCTGATAGCGTTTGCTAACTGAATGAGTGAGAGGTGAGACGGGGAGCAGATCGCTCTCCAAAAGCTCACGGCTCCATCCTTTACGACAGACACGAGGAGATATTAGTCCAGGCAGACGCGCGAGGGAAAAGGGCAGGCAGGGAGAGAAAGAGCTTTATTTCCGGCGCGGTTTCAGATGAGTAGCATTTGTCATGGAAGGGGAAGATGGTGTAATTAGCTTGTCAGTCTGCTTTAGGCTGAGCTTGCGAGCGCCGGTAAGAAAGATGGACGAACTGCCACGCCAGTTGACAGGCAGTCGATAATGTGGCAATTAATGTCATAAATAATTCCTCTACCAATTATATTCCAATGGACCCTGCGCTTTAAAAAGAGAATGGTGTTCCCTTATCATTTCCTCTATCAGCATCATTTCCAACATAATTATTTCTCTTTAAACACCCGGCGAGAAGTTGACCCCAAGTACGAAAGGAAAAAAAAAACACTCATTCCTTTTTTTATTTATTTATTTAATAATGAACGCTCTATTGGGATCTGTGTGTGTGTGTTTTAAATGTCATGGTCGGGTCCTAGACGAGATTACACGCTAATGCAATTTCAAAATATGGAGGGCATTAGATAAATCAATTTGGCTTGTTATGTTAAAGGTTGCCAAAGCCTCTCTAACATGCGCCGTATTGATCCAACACCACCTTCTACTGTGGGAAACTTCCTGATCTCCGAAGTCAAAGCGAATGTTTCCCAGAATACATAAATAACCGCACATGCCAACCTCGGCTGCAAATATTAACATCATATTCGCTCATGTTTCCACATGACGGCCTATTTAATATTTGTCTATATTTAGTTATGTTAAATGACAGATATATATTCCTGATTAACACTGGGATTCATTGAAAGCCATCTATGCCATTACTGTCCTGCTGAACGCGTAATAAATGGTTATGGCTTTCTCTTTCTCGCTGTGTCGGTGGCTTTGCGATTATTAATTGTCTGTCTGAGGCGAATCAAATGGCGGCGGGGCTGTTGTAAATGGCTTCCCATCTATTGTTGTTAAACCACTCTGGAAATGGATGAGCAAATAAAAGGAGCTCAAGTCATGCAAAGCATCAGTAATGTTGTGTAAAACCCCGTTAAACACGTCAGCCAGATCTGTGGTGTGGGAAAGATGGCCACAGCTCTAATATGTAATATATGGCCCGGGCCGCGATGGCTCAAGGTCACATCAGCCACCTCTACATAATGCATGAACCCCTCCCTCCTCCGTCACTGTCCAATCACTCAGGCCCAACCTTGGGATGAAAATTTTACTAAGTAAATCAGTGAACATGCTGGCATTTCTATTAACCTCCAATGTGCAAGCGACAGCAAGATGAATAATGCTAAATAATAACATGTGGCTGTAAATCAGCTTTACGGCTTGAAGGTGAAGCTGAAACTGCACTGTATAGTGCATGCTGTCGGCCATTATTTGCGGTGCTCTGAAACTAAAGGCCTTGCTCTGCGACAAGCGATGATCTCACTAAGACAGTCACATCCTAAATGAAGCCGTTTGGAATTTATGTAAAACAGTTCACATGCTGAGATTTCCCAGCAGGCACACAACATCATAAGACATTAATATTAGGTTAGATTTAGGTTGTGATGTCAGGTGAACAAAATTCAATGTTTAGGCCCACCAGCTATGCACATTTTCCATGTCTTCCTTATCAAACACACCTGATTAAGATCATCAGCTCATTTGCAGAGACTGAAAGACCTGTAACGGGTATGACAAAGGAGACATCCAAAACATGCAGTGTTGGTGGTCCTTAAGAAACATGGTTGAGAAACACAGTCTTAAACCAACATCATGTTGACATCAAATACTGACATTTATTCATCTGGTTTGGCAACCAAAATCCAATGTCTGTTAGACGTCATAGTGGTAATGGCCGCACAACGTTAAGCTGTAACATTAATAAAGCTGATTTATACTTCTACATCGAGTGAACTGCGTGACCCATGGTGCATGCCTTGCGCATAGTCATGCATTTATACTTCTGCATGCTGTTTGTGTTACTCTACAATAACACTTACGAATCGCTAGCTGGCAGTTGGTTATGTTATGTTCCTCTGTGTCAAGTTTCTTAGCGGGTGTTGTGTTTTTTCGTGGGTGTTTTTTTTTTGTTTGTTTGTTTTGTTTTTATACTTCAACAGATTTTGCATTTCGTATAATGTAAAGTTGATGAAATGATCTATTTCAGATGATGACATTTAAATATCTGAAACAAAAGATTTTGACTTCATATACAAGTAGCTAAAACTGACTCATTCAGAGGCAGGAACTGGCGGACGTGCAACAACATTAATCATAAGGTAAACGCCAAACAAAAGTTTCCATCTGGAGCTAATTCATTGGAATTAACACTTGTAAACACTCGCTCCAATGGGTTTGCGTGGTTCTTGGCCCCGCCCACACTAATAACAGCTACCAAGCTGGCAAGGGCTATTCGCCCACACAAAGGCTACGCTTGACGCAGTATAAATCAGCCTTTAGACGTTGATATTAGGTTGTTTTACATTGTATTTGGAAGTGACCAAAATTCAACGTCTGAAACTAACTTCGGGTTTTGACATCCACCTGGTTTCATTTCCATACAAAATTCAACGTCGCACGTCGTTGGGGTACAACGTCAATCTGACGTCATGTTGATGTCCTGTGCCTGCTGGGTTTGCTCTTATTTTCGCTAGTTGATGCAAAGAGAAACAAAAATGTTAGCCCTACTTTGACTTTTTTTTTGTTTTAATTATTTATTACATTTTCCAAGTGATGTTTAAAAACTACTAAGGTCAATATTATTAGTCCCTTTACGTTATTTATTTTTCCTTGGATTGACTACAATGAATTGCCTAATTAACTTAGTTGAGCCTTTATAATGCACTTTAAGCTGAATACTAGTATCTTATTATAACGTAAAATAATTTTCATCACGACAAATACATCAGTTATCAGAAATTAGTTTATAGTTTAGGTATAGTAAGGTGTATAATAAAATAACGTCTGTGTGTGTGATCTCTTAATTTGGAATTTTCTATAAGTATGAATGCAAAGGCTGTGGATTAGAAGCAATATTTTCAGTGATGGACTAAATCTCTGTTGTACTTCGACCTTTGTCTTCATTCTTGAGGCTTTTTTTGCTTTACCCTTTGTTGAAGCATCACTTTATTTAGGCCTAAAGCTGTTATTTTATATGCTTGACTTGAAAATCAAAGTGTCCATGAGACAGTGGTGGAAATATTGGCATTTTCTTACATTTTCATAGCAAGTCTAGAAGGGATGATAACTCAAAAGCAGTGAGCGTGCAAGATTTGCCCTCTCCACCAGTTTTTTCACACAGTCTAGATTTTCTTTTGTTTCGTATAATGTAATGTTGATGAAATGATCTATTTTAGATGATGACATTTATATTGTGGACAAACAAAAGATCTTGACTTCATGAAGTCTTTCTAATAAGGCAGTGTTCATAACTGTCATGACACCTTTATTTTTCTTAATGACAACTTGACACAAGATGTCTTTGACATGACAACTTGACATTACCAAAACAACATAACTTGTCATAAATCATAAAGCTTCTCCTCAAGTTTTAAATCATTAAACTTGTCATTATAATTGTGTCAGGAATCTTTTTCTGATCACATTTTTCAATAGAACAAAATGTATTTGTCATTTAAATTGCTTATTAAAAGTGTAATTGCATTTATACTTGTTTAGTAGTGTCATTAATATTTAATGACATTTTACATTTATGCATTTACTGTAGCGGACTGTTTTTTTTTCACAACTGTGAACACATACAGTGAGCAGTATGGTGCCAGATTAGTCTCAAAAATAATACATTTACAAAACATAATTCATAGATCCACAACACAATCTACATTCACAAAATCTAATTTGTAAATTCAAAATATGATTCAAAAATATGCAAATACAATTCGTAATTTAAAACATGATTTGAAAATACACAAATCCAATTTGTAAATTAAAAACACGATTTGAAAATACACAAATCCAATTTGTAAATTCAAAACATGATTCAAAAATACACAAATCCAATTCATATATTTAAAATATGATTTGAAAATACACAAATCCAATTCGTGAATTAAACACGATTCGAAAACACACAAATCCAATTCGTGAATTCAAAATAGGATTTGAAAATACACAAATCCAATTCATGAATTCAAAACATGATTTTAAAATACACAAATCCAATTTGTAAATCAAAACATGATTTTAAAATACACAAATCCAATTCGTGAATTAAGAACACGATTCAAAAATACACAAATCCAATTCGTGAATTCAAATCAGGATTTGAAAATACACAAATCCAATTTGTAAATTCAAAACACAATTCAAAAATACACAAATCCAATTCATAAATTTAAAATATGATTCAAAAATACACAAATCTAATTCATAAATGTAAAATATGATTCAAAAATACAGAAATCCAATTCATAAATTTAAAATATGATTTGAAAATACACAAATCCAATTCGTGAATAAAAACACGATTCAAAAATACACAAATCCAATTTGTGAATTCAAAACACGATTCAAAAATACACAAATCCAATTTGTGAATTCAAAACAGGATTCGAAAATACACAAATCCAATTCATGAATTCAAAACATGATTTGAAAAAACACAAATCAAATTTGTAAATTCAAAACATGATTTTAAAATACACATCCAATTCGTGGATTCAAAACAAAATTCGAAAATACACAAATCTAATTTGTGAAATAAAACAATACTAAAATACACATTACATTCATAAATTCAAAAGACAATACAAAAATACACAAATCCAATTCATAAACTCAAAACATGATTCATAAATACACATCCAATTCGAAAATTCAAAACACGATTTGGAAAATACACACATCCAATTCATAAATTCAAAACACGATTCGAAAATACACATATCCAGTTCATAAATTCAAAATACGATTTGAAAATACACACATACAATTTGTAAATTCAAAAAAATATTCGAAAATACACTAATCTAATTCGTAAATTCAAAACACAATTCATAAATATGCAAATCCAATTCATTTGGTATAAATGTTTATGATTTTTACTTTGTGAATTCATGAATTGTGTTTACAAATTTACAAATTGGATTTTGTAAATGTGAATTGTGCTGTGCATGTATGAATTTCATTTTGTAAATGTATTATTTTTGAGACTGATTTGGCTCCGTAGAGCAGTGAAGGGATCTGGTGCCATGCTCAAGGGAACTCTCACTACCTACAACCCTTGCCAGTGACCTTTGCATCCCAAGTCCAACCCTCTAACCATTAGGCTACGGCTGCCCCAATATTAATTTAAACCACTGTAGAGTAGTTGAGGTCAAGATTAAATATTAATTATGCTGTTGCAAACTTAATTGTTGTCTGTTGTCTTGGTAATGTCAAGTTGTCATAACAATAACAAGACAGATTATGATGTATTTGGTAAAGTTGAGTTGTCATAACAAAGACATCTCAAACAATGTCGCCTTTGCATTCAAAATGACATATCTGAGCAAATTACACTTAATGACATTTGGTATAAGCATGCATAATGTTCTGTCATGTTATGATTATAATAAGGCTTTCATGAGTCTTATGAACATCCCTGTCAAGTAATTTGTTACCATATAACTTTTTTTGGTCAAAAGTAACCATCAGATCATTAAGAATTAGATTATTAAGAATTAATATATATTTATAGACATTACAGAAACATTTATACTTAAAATGTTTCATGAATGGGTTACAGTGCAGCAAATGCCCTTAAAGTACAGATGGACGTGATGGAGAAAACTCAAAATCATCCCATCCGTCAACACTGGAAAGGTGAACGGCCTTTAATTTTACACTCGAGTAATTTTGATGTTCAGAATACAGTCTCATTTATTTTTTCTTTACTCACGTTTAACTACTTATGACACAATATTTCCTCTCATTTATCTTCATGCACGCAGTGACAATTAATATTGTTGTAAATTTCACACGTGTATCTGCAGAGAGAAATCAAGGTAATGGATGTATGTCCGTGCCAAAGTGTGTGTGTGTGTGTGTGTGTGTGTGTGTGTGTGTGTGTGTGTGTGTGTGTGTGTGTGTGTGTGTGTGTGTGTGTGTGTGTGTGTGTGTGTGTGTGTGTGTGTGTGTGTGTGTGTGTTTGTGTGTGTGTGTGTGTCTGTGTTTTCTCAATAACGTATTATTAACGACACGGCACTGTTAGGGGGAGAATTGGACGTCTTACACATTTTCTCTTCAGATTGTGTTTGGTGTTGAGGAAAGCTTGCTCTACGAGACAATTACAGGACTCCCTGTGGATTTGTTTTCTCTCCGCTGTTTCACATGTAGACAGGCAGACTAATGCATGTGGAGAAAGAGCTTGATTGACCATTGCCAACAAACGTTTGTTTGGAGAGGAGAGGCGATTTTTGATGTCATGTTAAATTAGTCATGATTTTCCTCCCGGTCTTCATGCTGAGAGAAATCTTGTAATATTAGCAAATGATAGAGCAGGCGTGTATAAATAACCACATGTCTTTATTTATACCCATCATCATCATTAATTTGTTTCGAGCGTAAGAAGTTTATTTGAGTGTAATTTCTTGTGAAAAGCCTCCAGTGTGTGGATGTGTGGCCGTGACCTGTAGCATGTTGCTTTATATTAGGCAGGTAAATCCTAATTAATGCCTTTTACATGTTTTTTTTTTATTAATTTTCTTTGAAACATGAAAACATGATTTACATTTAATATTTATAATTTTTTATTTGCCACAAAAATCCTTAATCAAACATGAGGTACACTCAAGAAAGGACATTGTTTAATCCACTTAAATTTTTAAGAACAATTAAGTCAACTTAATCAATTTGTGTTGGGCAAGGTTATTGTAGTTAACGAAAAAACAAAAGAAAAAAAACAAAAACTAGAATTGAAAAAAAAAATTAGTTTTTCAAAAAACTAGAACTAATTGAAACTGTGTTGTGTACTTACAAAACTAACTAAAATCATGGAAAAAATGTCCTTTATTTTCATCTTTGTAAATGTATTTAACACAGACTGTATGCCTTTTAAAAGTAAATCTGTTCATATCACACTGTTTGGTGTTTGACCCGTACGGCACCTCAGAGTTTGTAATCCTGCCGATGATATTGGCCAGATCAAGCCGGTCCTCCTCCAGCCATCCGTACTGTTGCTCCCGCGACAAAAACAACAGCTGGACCTGACAGCAGCATGGTGACAAAATTAAATACGACCCAAGAAGCGACCTCAGAGTTTGTAATCCTGCCGATGATATTGGCCAGATCAAGCCGGTCCTCCTCCAGCCATCCGTACTGTTGCTCCCGCGACAAAAACAACAGCTGGACCTGACAGCAGCATGGTGACAAAATTAAATACGACCCAAGAAGATACTTAAAAGTATTAATTTAACACATTTGTGCCAAATAATAGGTTTTATTTCTGTATTTGTGATGGTGAATGAGTCGTTCTTTTTAACTAGATCTTCTAAGTGAACCGGTTGAACTAATTCACCAAATGGAACTGAATCATTTGAACCAATTCACCAATTTGAACCAGTAAGGTTAAGCACTTATCCACAAGCAACTTACTAATTAACATGCCTGATTACCCCCCCTACCCCCCCCCCCTCCCCTGACTTGAAATAAACCAGTTATTCAGTTATAAGAACAGTAAACACGAATAACAGATCTGACAAACGGTGAACTGATAATACTCTGCATTCGTGATTCACAGTACAGTGCATGGCAGCCTTCTGTGATTTAACTAATCTTAAACTTTTAACTAAAAAGATTTAACTAAACTACAGCGCGGGTAAACCGAGGGCTCAAATGAGAGTATCTGGCCAAACGTACGTTTATTTCATAACAGAAAGTCTGAATGAAATTTAAATAAGTGAATCATGCTTCAGTTGGGTTGCAAAATGTAATAGTAAGAAATTTTTCAGATCATGGTGATGTTTTAACTGACTGAAATTATGATTGCTGACTACATATTTTTGATATGTTGAGTCCAAACATAGGAAGATTTTCATAAAAGATCCGGTTCGCTTTAAAGGTCCGAATTTACCATCACCTACAGTGCATCTAACTTCAGATGCAGCCTTGCACACATATTTTACTTAAGGTTCCTGTCTTGTGGGCTGTTGTGTTTAAATTTGAGGATGGGTTGATGGTAGTGGTCGATGGTAGTGTTCTTGTGTCAAAAAAAAAAAAAAAAAGTAGCCTATCTTTGGTTGTTTTTATTATACAATATTTATTTTTATGGTTTTAAACCTTGCTAACAAATATCCTAATTTACAAAAACACACACACACAAAAAAAACAAACTAATACTCAAACTAATAAAAACTATTAAATCTACCTCTAAAAATTAAAACTAACTAAATTTTTAAATAAAAAGTCAAAACAAAATAAAAACTAAAACTAATAAAAAATCCAAAAGTATTATAACCTTGGTGTTAGGACAACATGAAGGAATTGTGTGGATTTTTATTTTACAGTACATTAGTACACAATTATTGTTGAAATGTTGACATATATCGCAAATTCCTTTTTTTGAATGATCATTTTGCTTTAAACATGTTAATTACTGTAGGGTAAGCATTGATCGACTGGTAAATTTCTATCAATCTACTGGTAGATCCTGGAAAGATAGAAGATCAAGCACAAGAAAGACATAGTGATGTATCTTGATCCAACTGCTGTTTTCAAACGTTGGTTTTTATAAGATATCCCCATGAGGAAGTAATAAGGGGCTGTTTACATATCGTGTCTTTTGCCTTTAAAGTAGGTTAAAGTAATGCTTTCACATTGTTAACAACAAAATTAAAGTTCTCAAGATGGGAATGCAAATTAAAAATTGTAGCTTTATTTTCGTGTCAGGTTTTTTGATAGGTAGATTTTGCCTTTCATCAAGGCCTTGCTTAGGGATCTTGGGCTAAAAAAAGGCTGGTGACCACTATGTAGGTGGGTAGCTGGGTGGCACTGTGTCAAGCCAAGTTCCAATAAAATAAATAAATAAATGTCACATTGTGCTCATTACACCATTATGCTTATTAGGGATGCACTGAAATAAAATTCTTGGGAAAAACCTAAAATTTTGGATGCACTTGAAAACCAAAACTGAAAATGCTCTGTAAAAAAAATTCTCAATTATTTTTTTTATTAAATAATATCAATTAATTTTGTTGGACTTAAAAAAATAAGTCAATAAAATAACAGAATGATGAGTCATTTTACCAGTGTTGCTATGACAGCACAGTAGCATTATTGCAAGCAGCAGGAAGTAGTATACTACATAGAAATGTACTGTCAGCACGTTATTTGAGCAAATTTTTCCAGTGCTTTTCCGGTGAGCATGGGTTTCATTCATTGATGCGTTTACGGTTACACGAGTGGAATATTCACAGAGTGGAATATTGAGCTTTGTTGAACTTTGACTGCAATGAGCATGCGCTATGCTAAGTGATTTGGTCAGCACAGCAACAAATCACCCTTTGTGCCACGCAAAACATTGATATGAATAGGTTTCATAGCACATCGCTTTCCACATCTGGTGTGTGCTTTGTGTACAGTCTGTAACCACTGTAGAATGTATTTTTTTATTCATTCATTCATTTCTACCTTAAAAATGTATTTTGAACATTGTTCTAGCAAATATACACAAAGTTCTTGACAAAACTAGACAAACTTGGCAGTATGATTTAAATTTTTAATGTTTATTAATTTTATAGATTATTTAAATATTCAGAAAAAAGTGCACTACAGTTATAGAGGACTGTCACTCCTTTCTTTCTTTGTTTGTTTGTTTCTTTCTTTCTTTTTCTTTCTTTCTCTCTTTCTTTTTTTTCTTTCTTTCTTTCTTTCTTTCTTTCTTTCTTTCTTTCTTTCTAGTTATTTGCTCATCCCTGATTTACCTTTATTAGCATAGGATTTTCAATAATATTGTTTTAAAAGTATGAGAAATCACATAATAATTCAAATCAAATAATGTTTTTTTTTTTTTTTCTTGAATTGTATATCATATCAACTCCGAAAGGGAAATAAACTCTGAATTCTAAAAGGAAGAAGGAAGTATGTGGTAGTTATGGGACTATTTATAATATTTTTTGCAACTTTCAAAGATCACTGAGATATTGTGAAAATATGATATCATTTTATTATACCCAGCTCTCAAAGCATTGCTCCCATTATCCAATAAGTCTTGAAGTTTAATGTTTTAATTCTAATTCTAGTTTAATTCTTAGTACTAGTTATTTGTATTACTTGGATATTTCTATACAGCATGTAATTTAATATAAGGTAATATTTATTGTTGTATAATAATTTAGCATTACATTAATGGCTAAAATTCACTTAGTTTCAGAAGACCTGTTCACAGCAGAAAAGCAAAGTAGAATAACTACATCCGCATTAATACAAGTGCAATCAAACTTTCTTATAAATGCATGCTACAGTTTTGTCGTGAGTTCTTTGAAGCAGGATGGTTTCTGATTGGTCAAAGAGTGATTCTATTGCAGGTGTTTCTCTCTGTAATAGTGGTGATGTGTTAATTCATGTGTGTTATAATTCAAATGATTTTGAAAATATTTCCAAACAGAAGTTTGCAAACGAGTTGAATATTTCATGTGAAAACCTGCAGCTGAAGTGAAATAATTGTTCTTGGAGACTTCTTTTTCAATGTTCAGGGAGATCATTGACTTTTGCGCACACGCTCAATCTTAGTCCTCCTGTCTGATAAAAAGTAAATCAAGATTAGTGAGTTTAAGTGCGCTCTATTAACACTAAGCAATTAGGCAGCTCCCAAGCGAGAGCGCTTAATGCCATGTGATTCCAGCTATCTGATGGCACACATTGGCACAGACCACCGGCTCAGCTCATGCTGCAGTCACCGGCGGGCCACAGGGGGATCAGTCCCAACTGACAAAAGCGAGAAGTCAATTGGATGAGGCTTACACAAATCTCACCACGGGGCCGGGGAGCGACACGCTAAAACAAATTAAAAGAGCCGACCCAGAGCGTATTTTATGGTAGCGATTTACGATGCAGATGATCCTCCCCTCTCTCTCTCTCTCTCCTTAATGATAAATCATCATCTTCCTGAAGAATGGATGGAGAAGGAAATCAAAATGTCAGGAAGAGAAAGCCAAAATGGCAAATGCGCCGTGCTTTTGTTGTTCCTCTTAAATTCTGTTAATCGCCTCAGGTAAAGATTAACTGCTGCTGCCAATTTAATTCAGCTTCAAATAATGCAACAAGGTCACTGTTTTCCTTTCGCTCTTCTCTTTCTCTCTCTCTGCCTCCAGTGCAGGATTGAGTTGTCATGTAGCTCTAATAGGCAGCACAGGGAATCATTAGTCCGGCTCAGCTCTCTGACTGATGGGCATTTCACTCCAATCATCTGGCCGTGCTCAGACGGCGCGCCACTATTGACACGGTGTCAGAGCTGAGAGAGGATGGCTTAATCAGCCGGGACACTCTCAGCATTGATTTGACAAGCTGCCGTAATGACCTTCTTGTTTTTGTAAAGGATCACTGTTTATCTGAGCTGGCACTGATGCACTGAGCATGCCGCATCGTCATGGAAACTATTATCAGGGCCAGTCCGGGGCCTTGGAGGCTCCTGGAGATGATGGTGAATGCGAGAGGAGGGGGGGGGATACGCAGAGAAGGACTCCTGGAGAGACCGCATCCGAGAGGGGTGACGTTCAGCACAAAAAATACAACAAATTGTCACGTTCAAAACAAACCTCGTCAAGTGTGCCACGCATTGATTGTCAAGTGTTCAATATGAGAAATTTCTCACTTTCATTTACTCCACTGACAATCCACCCAGAAAATTGTTTTTGATTTTAGCGACTATTGATTTGCTAAATGGCCCATAATGGCCACTCGAATGTATTCATGTGGGAAAATGCCCACCTATAGTACGCCCGGCCTCGTCCATTTTGATTGGCAGACTTTCGTTCTCTCCATATTTGGTCCTGCTTTAATTCATAATAAGCAAGCTTACGCCGGCATGTGTATTTGCGGAAAGATTCGGGGATGAGGACGCTGTCAGGTGGATGGGTGTAATCAGCCCGTCCGCCCTCCGCCTCTTTCCCAATCTCCCCCCACAGCCTGTATGTCAGACAGTAAATATTACTGGCGTACTGACAGGCCTGGAGCCGTGACTCACCGTGTAAAATCGTTAATAAGCAGCATGATGGGGCCACTACATCCCAAGGTGAGAATGTAGGGGGCTGTTTTCATCCACAATTATCCAAAGGACAGCATGAAGTGTCCATGGCGGGATGATTTGTGGGATGAAAACAAGAGTGCTTTGTCTCGACAGAGAGATGAGGGAGCAGGGAGCAGGTGAGGGAGATGAAGAGAGGTCAAACGGACGCCGCTGAGCTTGTGTATTACAAATCATTGGTATTTACAGTTGGGTTTTAATGTTAAAAAAGCTGCATGTGATGTAGAGTAGAAGAAAAAATAGGTCAGACTTTTGACCCAATTTATATAGAGCAACATAAACACAGCAACCTTTAGTACAATGAGGCTATCTTGAAGTTAAAGTTATATTATACTATAATGTGTGACTGTTAAAAGTCAATATTTATTATTGATATTAGGCTTGGGCGGTGTCCAAGTTTTGATACCATCAAATCTCCTCCCTGTTTTACCTCGGTATCTGAAATTACCGTGAATAATAAAAAATATATATGATGTAAAGCTCAGACAGCATCACCAAACTGTTGGCTTGTGCCTAAACCATTCAGAAACTGAATACCAAACACTAATACTGAAACCATAACAAAATAACATGCACAACAATATTAACAACTTTTATAAGCAACAAATAACAGTTTATAAAAAAGTGCAAATACAACAGTTAAACGCAATTAAATGAACATAAACATCCAGAAGTTTTCGCAAAGAGACACACACACACAAATCAATTCAATTTGACCATGTCCTTAAAGGACTTTTTTATTATCTGTATGGAAAGACACCCTTTTCTTTGCCAAGTATTTTGTAACTGCATCAGTACAGGTTTTCCAGCAGACACTGTCCCTTTTGTACTTTGTCGTTTTCCTGAAGTCTCCCATTATCATCGGCTGCATACTAGTGGTGGACCTAGATGTTGTTGGTCATGCATCGGGAGGCGTTGAAACTGTTGCACTAAGTGAACTCGGGTCCATCCTCACAGCAGTTAGTGGATGGTAGTTTTGTGTATGCAACTTTAGGTTTGAGGCATTTCCATCTCTCGCGGTCATCTTTTTTTTGCACAATTTGCAAATTGCCTCGTCTGTATTTACCGCCTCTCCTTTCTCATTCAGTCGAAACCTGAAATACTGCCAAACTACAGAAGTTGTTTTTCGAGATCACCATCTTTCCCCACCTCTCTCTTTCTTCTCCACGCTGTCCTGTGATGACAACCACACTCACACATTTTAAGGCATTAAATAAATTATATTTAATCTTTAATCCTTGTCTTTTATATAAGTGGAATGTTTTTTTTTTATGATGGTATAACCGTATTGAAACTAATACCAATGCTATATTACCGTATTACCGTCCAAGCCTAATTGATATGTTTATATTTAAATTCTATGTTTGTATTGTAAATGATTTCTTTGGTTGTTTTGCAAAACTTTTCCAGTACACAATGTACATGCAGATCAGTAAAAACAACCATAGCTGGTATTTTATAAACATAAGTTTTTTCAAATGTTAGAGGTCACAAAAATTCTAGTTTTGACCATACTGCTCCTATAGTGTGTGGTGTGGTGTAATGTGAAAAGACAGCACAACACTCACACCAACAGATTTACAAGCGATGTCCCAGAAATATTACAAAATCTCTTGAGAAAAACATGGCAGATGAATAACCAAGCATGCCACAAATCAACAAGCTGATCCTCCATCTTTGCTGTCCAAGTCTATTTCACTTTGAGTTGCGCCATTACAGTGTTATGCTTCTGTCTTCTGTCAGCATGCTTTCTGATTGGATATTGTTTCATTCCAGCCTATTTGCTCAACCCCCATGTTTCCACAACACATAAGGATTTTTAGATCATGAATAATTAACATGTTGAATATTTACAATTCGCATTCGGAACACCGCCATTGTTCTTCTGAGCAGATTAAGTCACTCTTAACACCACAGAAAAATCTGATAGCAATCTTCAGAACCACCAAGATAATTACATCAGTAATGATCACAGCATCACAAGATAATTGGACTTATTTTGAGCTGATTTATCCTCTTCCAGCTAGAATTTTTAGAATTTTTAGATGGGAAAAAATCAGCTCAAAATAAACCCAATTATCTTGTGATGTTGTGATCATTAAAGAAAAAAACTACAGATCTGTGCAGTTTTGGTTGTCAAGTACTAAAACAATGTACAAGTACTAAAACACAGTGCCTACAGTAAACACCTGGTATGTTTGAATATCAGTGGTGTGAAGTAACAAATTACAAATACTTGAGCTACTGTAGTGTAGTACTGAGTAGTTTTTCTCAGAAATGATAATTTACTAAGTAGTTTTGAAAATGTGTGCTCTTACTTTCCCTTAAGTACATTTATACTGCAGTATCGGCACTTTTACTCCACTATTTTCCTTTATTTATTCCTTTACTTTATTTATTCTTGTCAATGGGGACTAGAAAAATCAGTCCTGTGATTCCTGTCCAATCAAATGACACATACAGTAGAAGGTAAATCACATCATAATGAATTACCACAAGACATGGACGATTTATAATTGCCTAATTAAATCTTTACATGCCTTGACTCAGAGACTGTTTAGATCCATGTCACTGATGAGAAGATGACGAATGTTTACTGTATGATGACCGAAATGGCCTTAAACAGCCAGCAGGCACAAGACGTCAACATGACTTCAGATTGACATTGTACCCCAACATCGTGGGGACGTTGCATTATATTTGCAACTGAAAACCAGGTTGACGTCAGGCCGACCTCTATGTCCAATCTAAAATCAACCAAATATCAACGTCTAATGATGTTACAGCTTGACGTTGTGTGGACATTACCACAATGACGTCTATCAGACGTTGGATTTTGGTTGCTGCACCTGATGAATAAATGTCAGTATTTGATGTTAATATGACATTGGATTGTAGTCACTTTCTAACATAACCTAAAATCAACTAAATAACAACATCATTATTGACATCAAAATAAGATTGTCCTTAGAAGCTAACTAGACATTGAATTTTAGTCACCTGACATCACAACCTAAATCTAACCAAATATTAACGTCTTATGACATTGTGTGCCTGCTGGGCAATAACTAGATGCACTACAGAATGTTACGTTTACACATATCCACAAATTACATGTAAATGCATCAGCTTTGTACAGCGTAATACTCACTAATCACTATTCTTGAGTACTTTTGAAAGTCATACTTTGAGTCATACTTTGAGTAATTTTTACAACAGACACTTTTACTCTACTTGCATTATCATTTTAGGCAGCTTTTGGGTACTTTTACTTAAGTAAAATTTGTCAGTACCTTATTCCATCGCTGTTGAATATGATGTCACCCTTTTTAAAAAATAAGCCTTTTCTGTTTTCAGCCCAGCAAAATGCTGTTGTCTTGTAAACGAATAGGCAGAATGCATAAAGAGTTTTGTTTTTAGCTGACAATGGCATCACATATATGTCTGCTTAGATAAACAGAATATACGCAGTGTAGATGTGGTTGTTGTGGTCGTGATGTGGGGCTCGTTTGTGTTTTATTGCGAGAGACTGAGAGAATAGGTCTTGCATGGTTTCGTTCAGTAAACATACTGCCAAGTTAAATGGCTGATCAATCAATTTCACCGGAATCGATCTGAATCAGTTCAGCCTGCGTGCACACACAGGGAGCCACTTTATTGTAAATCAATCATTTTGAAAACATCTCACAAAGGGGCCAGTCCTTACTAACAAGCCATAAATTTAAACCTACAGGGTGCCACCCTTATCAGCCTACAAATCAGGAGCGCAGCAAACATCTGCTCCACTTCCTCCTCTCTTCATTTCGGCTTGCTGGGTCAAGCTCAGATGTTTAGTGTTGAAAAAAAGAAAACAAATAAATAAGAACAATGGAAGACCAGGCTAGTATCCAGTGATGTAAAGTAACAAATTGCAAATTCTCAAATTTAATTGAATATTTTTTTTTTCCTCAGGAATCGTACTTTATTAAGTAGCTTTAAAAAAAAGTGTGCTTTTACTTGAGTACATTTTGTACATTTTTTTGCTGTACTTTTACTCGACTTTGTTTACTCTTGTCTGCGGTGATTGCCTAAGTAGAATAATTATTCCCATGATTCCCATCCAATCAAATTGTATATTGAAAAATTTGTCTGACCTCAAGACACAGACGCTTTATAAATGCAGCAAATATGTATAGTGTGGAATAGGGCTGCACAATATTGGAAAAAAGCTGGCTTTGCAGTATTTTATTCTGTTTTTGAATATAATTTCAGCAGCTGATTTATAGCTCTTTTTTGGAAAGATTTCAATAATTTAGGTAAAGTGGAGTGGGGTGATCTGCATAAAATATAATACATGGCAATCATATATACAGTAAATAAAACAGAGCCAAAATAAAAGTGAAATAAATAACAGTGCTTTATGGTTTTCTGGGGGGTCAAACAGTACATTGTTACAACAATGTAACAAAATGTGAAATAACATGGTCATAAATAATTTGATACAATAATATAAAAAATCATATTTAAAATATATTTAATATTTAATAAACAATTAAAACCCGCGATGAGACTATACACACATTGCGATATCGATGCTCAAACGATATATTGTTCAGCCCTGGTGTGAAAGCATTAATAGTGTTGCTTTGGAAGCAATAATAAGAAGAATAAAATTGTTTCATGCAATGACTGAGAGACTTATATCTTATAACAATACCTAAATGCACTACAGAATGGTCCGATTTCAAACACACGCACACATATTGCATGTGTTCTATCAATGCTGCGTGAGCTTAGTTTGCGGCACCAACCGCTGGATACTCTTCAAATCACTTAGGTCAAAGTGCATTACCTAAATGTGAACATTTCGACACAGCTAGATTTTTGCCTCCAGATTTCACTCCAAATGTAATCATAACCACCGTAAGCTACTTTTTAAAATTTATTTGCAGGGTATGAAATGGAATAAGCTTATATAGTTTTCCATAGTTTATATTACTCCAGAAGGGTACTTTCAGAAGGGATATTTCTGCTCGTACTTTGTTTAGAATAGTTTTTTTTTCTCTACTTGCACTATTTCTTTGGCAAGTGATGCTGCTTTTACTTTTTTTAGAACTCTTTCTCTCTTGAGGAGAGAACCGAGGTGTGTAGTAACTATAGATTGAGGGTAATAGAGGAAAATGTGCATTTGTTATTCTAAAAGCATGTGCAAATCTACATATTTGCAAATATTAGCTGACATTTGGGGAAATGCGTGTTCTCTGCATATTTAATACTTCCTGTTTTCTCCACCACCTATTTAATATTGACTACATTTTCATGTGCATCAGTAATGTGATTATTTGTAGTAAGGATTGAATCTTTGACACGAGCAAACCTCAATATTGTCATTCACATGATATTTTTATTATTCTGAGTTATCGTTAAAAAAGTATTTATATTTAATACCACTGCCCAAATGATAAACGCACACACGGTGTATTTCTGACCACAGTTTTCATCTACTTACATTAAATGCAAAAATGCATTTCCATAGATGCATTGGAGGGTTAATTGGTGCCGTGATGAATGTTATAATGGCACAGTAACAGTTTGGTTTGGCTTTGCTGCACTACATTGTTTCTGCCATCTCTAGGTAAAGATATGCAGTAAGTTTAGTGAGTTGGAGTAGAGGGCAAACTTTTGAAAGCCACTTTAAATGAGTTATTTTATAAGTTTTGTGAAAAATACAAACCATTTGTGTACACACGAGCAGTTTAATGTATTGTAAAAAGCTCTTACTTTAAAAGAAAAAAGTAAGTAAACCCATTGCTTTCAAAGCGATTAGTTGACTGCTTAAAAAGTGAATGAACTTGTTGCCTTAAAATTACTAGGTAGATGAAGTATGTGCAAATATTAAAAAAAGAACTTGTCAACTTAACAGTTACAAGTTACAATGGGTTTAATATTGTATATATATATATATATATATATATATATATATATATATATATATATATATATATATATATATATATATATAATTAAATAATATAATATATATAATTGTATATATATAATTTTATTTTATTATATATATATTTTTTTAAGTAACGTCAACTTGTCATTTTGAAGGCAATGGGTTTACTCACCCTTAAATAAACAAATCGCTTTTTACAGTGTATCAGCTTAATTGTTTCATCCCTAATTGGTTTTAGGGCTGAAACAATAAAAAAATGTGACCAAATAGTGTTTTGACCTTTTTTTGTGAATGTTTTTTTTTTTAATTAGTGGTAACTTAAATAAAAAAGGCTGAATCACGTATTCACTGAATTATGAAGGTTGCCTCAGTCGAAGCTCATATTTATGATTAATCTAATGACATTAGATGATTTGCTAGTAGCATTTGTTAGATTATGCTTTCAATGAAACACTTGCAGTGTAGAAAAACTTCACCTGAGGATTTGTATGTGGCGTGTCAAACACTTGAGAGTGAATCATTTTGTAAATCAATTGGTTCCAAAAATATTGGAATCGATTTTAAAGCTTACAAAAGCTTTATTTCTGCTATTGTTGTTTATTTATACTGTACACATGTATTAGGGATGGGAATCACCAAAGGTCCTCCTAATACTAGATCAAGATACTTGTCATGATATACATTAATATTATTACAATTTTAAATATATTGCCATATTCTGCAAAATATACAACATTCATTCATTTATTTTCCTTTGGCTTAGTCCCTGATTTATCAGGAGTTGCCACAGTGAAATGAACCGCCAGCTATTCTGGCATATTTTTTTACGCAGCAGATGCTGTTCCTGCCACAACCCAGTACTGGGAAAAATATATACAACATCTTTAAGCTAATTTACTTATTTGTTGTTTAAACTAAACAGAAACATTTCTCTGTTTGTGCATCTCACTTCAATTTTGCTGCAGTGCAAATAAATGAGCTTGTCCAGCAGACAAACTGACTAACACTTTAATGAAAACCTATCTTAAATATTGTATCCATGATGCTGCCATCTTTATTTTACTAACGTCACCATTTATTCTAGTGAACTTTAAAATAATTAATTTAACATCCATCTAAGTAGTACAACAAAATATTGGCAATATGTTTCATTATGTGCATCAATATAATACTGTTGTGGAAAATAATATCATGTATCAATATTTTCCCCCACCCCTAATATGTACAGTATTTTTCAGAATTTAAAAGAGTTTCAGTTTTCATTAATTAACAAATGTATAACAGGCAGCATGGTGGCGCAGTGGGTAGCATGATCGCCTCACAGCAAGAAGGTCGCTGGTTGAGTCTCATCTGGGTCAGTTGGCATTTCTGTGTAGAGTTTGCATGTTTTCCCCTTGTTCGAGTAGGTTTCCTCCAGTTTCCCCCACAGTCCAAAGACATGCGGTATGGGTGAAATAGATTAACTAAATTAGTGTGTGTGTGCGTGTGTGTGTGTGAATGCATAAGTGTATGGGTGTTTCCTGGTGTTGGGTTGCGGCTGGAAAGGCATCCGCTGTGTAAAACATATGCTGGATAAGTTGGTGGTTCATTCTGCTGTGGCCTGATTAATAAAGGGACTAAGCCGAAAAGAGTATGAATGAATGAGTTAAAGCCCTTGAATAATTAAAATAATTGAGCTGATTAATCTTTTTAATAGTTATTAGATTAAACAATCATCAAAATAATCAATTGTTGCAGCCCTAATTACTTGTATATAATGTACTGTCAAAATTGCATTAGTAAGAGACATTCAAATATAGTCAATGGTGTGTGTTTGTGTGTGTTTTCCATCAAATGTAGTGTTAATCAAGTAATGAGGCAATATACCAGTCACCTGTAGAACACAAATACATCCATTTTAATTTGAGAAAATACAAAAAGAAACCATGTACAATTTATGTACAAACTTTTTGTACAAGACAGTATGTTTATCAGCAGGTTATATTTGACAGAGTCTGGTAGATCAGCTCAGCACCATCACGTCCTCCAATCAAATCAGTCATATTCCGCTATGACAAACTCCTTTTTCCTGTAATGAATATGCCAATAAGTACATGTATAGATGGATGTTTTGATCATTTATTGAAGTGGAAGAAAAGACAGCAACAAAATAGTAATCCATACGCAAGTTCAGCATGTTAAGACTTAATTCCCTCCAAGTGTTTCTATTCTGTTACAGTGTGTTTCCTTTATACAGCAGTCTATAAACGTAACTCTTTCTTTTACAGTAGAATAAAGTAGCCAAAATATGACAGTTGTGTATTACATACAGTAGAACATCAGTAAGGTTGCTTTATATGTTACTTTAATTAAAACACTCTTGAATACATTGACAGGTGAGCCAGCTAAACATCATAGTCAGTTCTACGTAGCATCACACAGTCATTGTGGTCCCCCCCTCCCCCCTCCTCAGTGTTTAAAATCAAGGTGCTTGGATTTCAGCAGCTCGCACATGTATTGTGCCCATCTGAATGCCACTTTTCGCTCTAGTGGGTCTTCCGCTGTTCCTCCTTTGGTGGTCCTGCACTGCCTGGCACTCTCCTGGCATGGAGGCAAAGATGGCTTGGATGTTCTCCATGCCAGTGTTAGACGCCATCCTATTTATCCAGACCCAATGACTGACTGATGCTAGTAGACGGATACATTTCATGGCACTGATATGTGTACACTCTAGTATCTTCACAAGATGTACAAATAAATTGCATGATACTAAAATATTGCACATGTTTTGCAATGGAGCAGAAAATAGCTGTATCGCCTCAAAAGGTAACCATAAGAAAACGTAAGCCTGCTTTTTGTTTTGTCGTCAGGATCGCTACCTGAGAATGTGTTTTGACAAAGAAAGAAAGTCTGTAAATAAACAAGCCATTTTGACATTTTTAAACTCTGTGTGATTGTAACGGATGACAAAATGGAATGTAAAATGGTTAATTATCCTTATATAAAAGAGCTAGTTCTGCATCTACACTCTTCTCATCAAATGAAACCTGCTGCTGTGTGATTGGCCTTCATTTGTAATGCGCTTTCATTACAGGAAAAGGACCATACAGAGAATAAAAATATCGGACATTTAACGCCAATGGATTTTTTTTTTTTTAGCTCAAAGTCTTTTTCAGGCTAGCAAGTATGTCGACAATCCAATTTTACATACATTTTACTCACATTAGTATTATTATTTTTTTTTAAAGAAATCTACTTGCTACAAAGTGTAACACCAATGTAATCACAATCAGAAAATCACTTCAGGACAAAGCCTAATTGTCCAGTAGACAAACGATAAAGCTGAGATCCTTTTTTTACTTGAGAAAATAAACGTGGACTAGAATGGGCAGAATTATACAACAGATTTCTATTCTTTCGCTTAATGGATGGACAACATCTCTTTTCTACAGTGATATGGCTATTAGCATCAGCGTGCTCTCCTCTCTAGCGAGACCTAATTTAGGCCAAACATCACTACTATTATCGTAACCTTATGACAGAAAGAGCAGAGCCCCCTCCTTATGCGTGAGTTCATGTCAACATCGTTTTACCTGGAATTACACAAGTGTGAGTAGTCATTCATCTGTTAGCTTATGAAAATGAAAGCATGTTTGAGTAGTGGGTCCTTCAAAGCAGCCTGCGTGAGCTGATGGAAAGCTGAATTCCACTCGGGTTCACAGATCTTTGACGTGTCCCGGTTGATGTTACGTGATATGTCAGGGGGCTAAAACTGAAGAAACCAAACCGCCGCTGTGCACTGTAGCTAGTAAGATATCTTTAAGATACATTTAGAAATAAAGTTCTCTGATATGTATAAAAATAAGTACAAAATGATTACGCTCATGGATAAAAAATAAGTATGTACTTATGTATAAATCTGACAGAGCACTTGAAGCCAAGTTCAAAGGTCTGTGAAGCATTTGTATCAGTACACGTTCTGCTCTAAGGTGTAGCCTCGGTAGACGTGAGTGATGTTCAGATCCATTCAGTCCACAGCAAAGTTACATCTTTGACTGATAATTGAACAATATGATTGAGCTTGTGTGTTTGAGCATCATGGTTGGTCACAGGGAACATCCAAGCACTTTAACCACCCCTGTGCCAACCCTGTGCCAGGCAGTGGCAACACCCAAAGGAGGAACCGTCGGTGCCCACTTTTCGCAATATGTGGCATTTTCAATTGATTCAGAAGATTATTTGAGTATCAAAGCTCAATCATTGTTGAATTATCAGCAGGTGATATTAGTGTTTCATTCATTCGTATTAAAAGCAGAGCCGCAGACCAACATTAGAAGCCTCGATCACTAGCAGTCATGGATGATGGAAAGACGTCAACAGAAGTAGTGCATATCCTCAGTGTATTGCCAATTCCGAAGAGCTACGTTGGGGATGGCCATTTGCAAACATTTCCATGTGCCTAAACAGTCTGTGGGATGGAAATGGGCATCCTTTCTTGAGCCTCGGTTTACTTCGGGCAGCCTTCAGCACACACCATGCACCAAACAAACACAGCCATTCGTTTAACAGCCTCAGCCTGTGATGTCAGCCCCCAACTCAGAGGAGTAGCGAGGGAAAGCTTTGACTCTTTCGTCAGTTATTAATGGTAGTGCAAAAACCAAATGGACAACAGATACACGACTCAATTGATGGGGCTGATCTTTGGGTAGAGTTTGGATGAAGTGAGTGAGGGTGACCCTCATCCTCCATTATAGCGCCCTCTGCATGGAGTCAGGTCACAGCAGAGGTGAGATATTGCAAAGAATCACAGGAAGTATCTTTTTTTTTTTTTTCTTCTATTTTTTTTTTGTTCGCCTGTTAATTTTAAAAAGTGCTAGGGGCTGTACAATCCTTACTTGATTGTCATTATGTACATCACTATGTATACATATACAAAAGTATGGAAGTAACATTAAAGGTATACACATAGGAAGTCCCTTCTAGTCCTCGATCGCTTCAAACCCTCGAGTGGAACAAGGGAAGAACAATGTGTCGGCGTCATCACAGTCAGTGTTTCACGAATAGCGCTCGTCTTTTACAGCAAGATGACCCAAGTTCCCTCAGTGATAAGAAAGGCCGGGGATTCATTCAGCATTCATCTTCGACTTCTCGGATAGGTGGAATCAGACTGCTAGTGGATTTGTACTGATTGACTTGGTTGGCCATGTGAGTGCTCATAGGCTTGATTTGAATGTTCCTTGGGTATGTGTTTTCTGCTTCATCTGTAAACCATCTCTTTTCTGGGAGACAGCCGGGGCAGGAGACAAGTAGAAGACGAGAAACAAAGCATTAATATCAGATCTGTACAGCAGGGTCATGCATATCTCTCTCTCTCTCTAAAAAAAAAAGAACACACTCTTTCTCACACGATCACATTCAGAAGGACACAGGGTGAAACACATTGTTGGACCTAATGCTGATTTCATGAGGCAGCACACGGGACGGTATGTAAAAGCATTTAAACAAGGGCGTACTGTAGCCAAAAGGAATGACTGTATCATGCCATATATCTGAGCATGTTTACAAGTCTCCGAAATCAGACGTTTATTGGAAAGGGTTTCATTTGAGAACTTTAAGCCACACATAGAGTATGTCCTCATCACATTTCTCTTAGGCAGTGTCATTTTCCAACACTCCAACTATTCCTCCAAGTTAAAATGTGCTGCACACCTTGGAGTGTCAGGCTGCGGTGAGCCGCGGGGGGAGAGTGTCACGCCGCACTTGTTTGATGTGAGTGGAGCTGCGCCTGAGGTGGTGCAAGGAGTCAGTCACCTCACTCCGCTCCCCTGAGTTTACTACTGATGCTGGCACTTATAGCGCCCCGAGACATCCTGTGGCTCCACAAGGGTTAAAAGAGCCAATTTCAGCAGCACGGGGACTCTCATCATGGATCCCCTCTCATACAATATTTGAGCTGAATTTCATCTGTGAGCGGAACATGAAACCACTTTCGTCTGGTTTGAGTAGGGAACTTTTTAAACGGTTCGAATCGCCATTTTTTTTTTTTTTTAGATTGACGCAGCCGTAAGCCATAAGAAGCTACAAAATATACAGTAATATGACTTCCATTACAAGACGGAAGGCACATCGTAAAGTGGCAAATATGATAACAGCCACAGATGTTTCATGAATATTTTGAAATGTCAGTTAATCAACTGATATAAGAAATGTTTAATTAAATGGGAAAGCTCACTCATCTTCCATAGACAGCAAGGTTCCTGACCATTGGTGCTTTTCCCAAAACCATAGCTGCTTTGTCGCAGATCCATAATTTGAACCATGTTAGTTATAACGTAAGAAGTCCATAATGATGCTCTAAACAGGGTGGAGTATCAACTTCTTTAGAGGAAAACCCCCATGCTTTTTTTGTGCAAATTATATCGTTTAACACGCACACATTTTTAAAAAAATCCAATATTAGTTTTGATAGTACATGCACTCGTTTTCCATATTGATTGAAATATATATAAACGGCACATATAGGACCTGTGTTTCCTTTACAAATATTATTGAGAATATTCCATATACTATTCTAAAACATAAAAGCCACTTAGCTAATCTCATATATAAATCATTAGAATATTAATTGTAATTTACAGTAGGCCATTTATTAAGAAAAGAATTATAATAGTTATTATATTATTAAGTAGGATATTGTTTATTTATTTTTTAAGTCTATTTTTACAGTTGGACACATTCAAACCACTGCAGAAATGTTCTAAGCAACAGGCCCATGTCATATAGGCCTACAGTACATATACATTTCCTAATAAATAACCTATAAATTAAAAGCATTAACGAATGCTATATATTTTTGTTTTCACAAGCTTTGGAGACATAACGTAAATTCTGCTTTTAAATAATAGATCACCTATCGTTTTTATCATGATCCACATCTGCGTTCAAAATGGCAGAAATGTTTCCAAAGTGCACTGCAAAAGGAGTGCAATTGTCAATATGAAGATCGCTAAAACTGAACTGTAAAAATACTTTGAAAGAAAATAACAGAGAGATGACTTTAATGTTTTTTTTTTTATCATTCCAAGTTCAAATGTTGGAATGTTCTAAATGAATAGGACATAGGGGGGATAACTAGGAATAGAACACAACCAGGAACTCTGCTTCTAACTACAGCTCTAGAGGTGTGGTTGGAAACATACAAGTTTCCCATGCAGTTTGTGAATGTTCGTTGGAATGATGGATTTGGGAAATGCCAAATCAATGAACTATGTTTGTAGAGACCTTAGTTGGCTAATGATGGTTTTCGGAAATGCACCCCTGTCCAGAAAGGTTACAAAAACATCCTCAAAACAGTTCCTCTTTTCAGTGGTTGATCAGAATATTTTCAAGCTTCAGGAATACTTTTGTGCACACATTACACAAAAATAATGACTTAATTCTACAGATTCTTTACCTAAGATTTAGTATAGTGTGTGCATTCACATATCACTCTTAAATGCGTCTCTGATGTAATATCTATGCCCATGCCTTGTTTCAAACAGAGGAAGTTGTGCGCAAGCATCCAGACTATAAATCAGTGCAAAAATGAGAGGAAACTATTAAATACAGTTGCTATTTTTATGTGCACACACATGCATTTTTGAAGATTAAAAATATTCTGATTGTACCACTGAAAACACAAACTGTTTTGAGGATACTTTTGGTATTAACTTTTGAACAGAACCATTGCTGTCTATGGAGGTTAAGGGAGCTTCTGGCTTTCCTCTAAAATACCTTCATTTGTGTTCCAAAGATGAACGAAGGTCTCAGGGGGTTTAAAACGACATGAAGATGAGTAAATAGTTCAGTTTTAGGTTAGCTAACATGTTTATGATTGGATGTTTATTATAGTGAATAATGTGTTTCTAGCATGTATAATTTTGGCAATAATTATTTTCACTCAGTATGCAGTGTAGATTTCCTAATAAGGTTGAACAAAATACTCCATGCCGATACTTGATGACAATGCGAAGATTGAAAGATGCATATGTTCAGTGGTGTTTCAGTTCATCAGTAAAAATGAAACCTGATGAATCTTGCCATTGTCAACCTGGTATAGGACCATGGCATATATCTTCTGACTGTGTTTAAAAAGCTTCACACTGCATCAGTTAGTGTTAAAAGAACTGTGCCAAACATATGAGAAACAAGAAACACATTAATCATGGCAATGAAGATCCAGTCATTGACTTTAGTTGCTTGCTTAAAGCTAAATTATGTCAACATTTTTATTACTTTTTTTTATCAGAGTATATATTAAATTTGCAAAAAATAATTTAACAAAAATGTGGTTTACACCATTGTTTCTCAACCACGTTCCTGGAGGACCACCAACACTGCATGTTTTGGATGTCTCCTTTGTTTGTCACACCCATTACAGGTCTTTCAGACTCCTCTAATGAGCTGATGATCTGAATCGGTTTAAGAAAACATGGAAAATGTGCAGAGCTGGTGGTCGTCCAGGAACGTGGTTGAGATTTACATGACTCAATTTACTTTCCATTATTACATTCCATAATTATACAAAGATGGAACAATGCATCAATTCGATTTTACATGTCTATTTTCCAAATAATTTATTTGCATTGTATTATCTAATTCAAACAAGTACATTTTAATAAACAATGTGCAGACACACTGACCTCTCACACAATGCAGATTGTCTCAGAGAAAGAAAAAAGGAACCTAATGAGAGCTAAATGAAAACAAGAGGGGACTACTGAGAAAGAGAGATCACTGGAAACCTATTAGATTGACAGAGGTAGAGAGAGGGTGGTAGTCGACCGCATGCAATGCTGGGATGGTCCTGAGCATGACAAGAGTTAGGCAGTAGAAGCAGCAGCAGCCATTTGCTTTCACTTAGAAAGCAAAGATGAAAAGAAGGCATGATTTCCTTGGAAAGTCAAATCAAAATCCCCTCTCATAACAGTGCTCCACAAAGGACAAAGTTATGATTTAAAAAATCCCACAACAGGTGCTGTATCATGCAGAATCATTAACTTGCATACCTGGGCCCATTCTATTCATCCTTGTTGCACTTTAGAAAAAAAAAGTGGTCTACGTAAGTTTTAAGGCAAGTAACAGAATAACTGACATCATGTTCCTACATTTTTAGTCTGCAAGTTAACAATGTCAAATAACCATCTTCATTTTAAAGTAATGGGGAATTATTCTTAAAATCTTACTGATGCAAATTCAATAATTGTTAAAGTAATTTTAACACTCAATTGTTCAGCTTACTTTAAAAGGCTTTTTACTTCTCAGTTTGATTATTATTATCTCTAAGGTGAAGGGAATATCTTACAAACTCTAAAACTTGAATTATAGCTTTAAGGCACGTATCATAAAAGGCACTGAAATAAATGCAGGGTTTTACAACATCCCATAATACCTTGCAGCTCCTTAATTCTTCATGATGATTGTATTTGTGGATGATAAAAATGCTATATGTTATTAAATATTTCATAATTAAATGATCCAATGCTTTGATAAGAGACTTGTGTGCCTGCAAGGCATTTAAGGATGATGTGAAACTATTTATGCTATGATAATGTCTCAACCCTACCTGAAACATAAAAAAAAAAAGAAATCACTAGAGCAGAACTAAAAATAAGCCACTAACACAGACTAAAAACATGATGATGCAATTTGCAGTTCTCTCACACATAACATGTAACAATGATTGGACAGACAGGAAGGCAAGAAATGAATTAATGCTTGTTCCGCTCTCTAATGTGTGGCCATGACTAACATTTGCCTTTACACAAATGCTGATGGGAAATACCTGGAAAAATCTAGAGCTGAATCAATTTTAACTACACCGCTCTAGAGGTCTGCATGGGACCCGGAAATTGTGACTTTTAATCATTATGAAAATACTTTCATAAATTGTGGTGTGTTTACCTGACAATGTCAAAAATTATTTTCAAAAACACACAAAAATTACTAATAACACTGCATTACTCATATCAGTAGGTGGCGATGTCACTGTGTAAAACACAGGTGTCACAACTCAAAGCACAGTTTAACAGCTTTAACCCTAGTTAAACACACCTGATAAAACTACAGTAATTGAGTCGTTCAGGCTTGTTCGAAACCTCTAGGAACTGTGTTTGACACCCCTGGAGGAACAGTACTGGGGACATGGGCAACATGTCCTGGGCTCAGGTCTTCGTATGTAGATTACTCAAAACGCTGGATTTGGTTATTGACAATTTGACATCATCCACAATAGTTCCGTTCTTCAAAACTCATCCGAGAGCAGTGTTGGGGTAATGGATTACAAGTAAGAATAATATTACTTTTCTAAGTAACGAGTAAAGTAACACATTACTTTAAAAAAAAAAAAGGAGGTTCTCAGATAACTTTACCCTAAAATATTTTGATGTGTGTGTGTTTTTTTATGTATTTGTAGGTTATACAGTGCATTGTTTATTGCAGAATTCCTCTATTTAAAAAAAAAAAACTTTTCTGAAAAATAGTTCTGAAAGAGATCAAGCCTCAGCCTAGTAATAAAAAGTAATGCAAAAGTACTGTAACTCAACGTAATGCATTCCATAAGTAACTCAAGTAGTTTTTGGAGGAGTAACTCAATATTGTGATGCATTACTTTCAATTGTAACTTTCCCCAACATGGTCTGAGAGATGTTTAACAATATCAAAATGCTTTTTTGATGTAAAATTAATGAAAAAAAATAAGCCAGTTGTGGAAAGGTATTGCGTATCATATGTAACAAATCGTTAACTGCAATTTTATTGTGTCATTTTGCTCAGATGGATAATTAATTAATATCAAATGATGTCATTAAGCAGCTGTGCCATCAGCCAATCATTGCATAAGAAATAAATAAATAATAAATTTGTCCTTCACAACACATGCAGCGATCTCAGATCAGTTCATCCAGACATTTTAATCTGATTCGTGAACTTGTTCGAAGAACCAAATTAGCCTGAGATCAGTTATCAAGATTAAAAGATCTAAGCTCTGCCAGATCATTTAAGTTAGGTTTAAATCCTGGATGACTGGTTCTTCAAACATGTTTTTTGAGATTCGGATTAAAATAAGTGAATGGATTGATCTGATATTACTGCGTGTGCTGTGAAGGACAGATCCATCCTCGAAATCCTGATCAGCAATGCAGTGATTGGCTATTACCAAGACAGCAGCGTAATGTCATCAGTTATGTGAGCAAAATAACAACATTCATAGTAAATGGAACGCAACAAATTGTTGTAGGCTATTTGTTAAGGCATTTTTCATTTGTCAAGAGTACAGCATTTAGCAATTTATTTATTATTAGAGGGGATTTTCTACCTGACAGTATTCAACTTTCTTAATCCATTGGTATAAGGCATAGCTGGTCTCATTTGAATTAATTCAGCCTTAAAATATATACATTTTGATATTTCTCTGGCGATACATCAAATAACCCGCATATTAGCTGTCAATGTTTTGTGTGCATGCCTCCTGTACATTATATAATTCCTCTAGAAAAAAATCTCAATATGTTGGTCACGTCTATTGTCATACACTGTATCTGATCCATATTCTTGTCCCAAAGTCTACACATTAGTCACTAAAAAAGTATTTTAAAAAAATGACATATGACCCCTTGAAAAGGTAGTACTGTTTATGTAGCCTACCTTTGTTGCTTTTTGTATAATTGTACAATATTTTTTTTATTCTCCAATTTAATACAGTACTCATGTAGAAAAAATCAGCAGTTTGGCACATACTCTACCTCCAGTAGCACTTTTGCTTAAAATTGCAATCTAATCCTGTTTTTCAATGAAATATGCCTGCTCTTGAGCGGGTTTGAGCCAGACCTGGTGCTATGACAACAACACTTTTAAAGAATAAAACTATCCTGGGTCTTGTTAAAAATCAAATCCATGTGTGAATATCAGACCCCTGTATTGTAGGTTTAATGAAGTACTTGCACAAGTTTTTAGTCTGAACATTTAATACGCATGCCCAAGACAGTGCCATTTCCACAAATTTGCATTATATACTTTACCCAATAACAATAATAGTAAAAAAAATTTCAGCCTCCCAAAAAGCAATTGAACAACCTTAGTGCAATACAAATGTTTGTGTACTGTACATGTCCCTCACCTTAACATGAGAAATGTTGTCTTTAAACGGATCCCTCTAAAAACTGATCTGAATGCAGACCTCTGTTTGATTATTTAGTTGTGTTTGTACAAATGCAGCAGCGATGGACCTGGTTAATGTGAACTGGTGATGAGGTAATGATCATTGAGCTGAGAGTGTTTGTGTGTGGTCAAGGCAAGGGCCACATGCACATAACAATGGAGCAAACTCACAAACAGAATGCTGGAAACAAACACACACAGCATACTATCTGTACCGAGTGTGTTAAAACCACAGAATGCACAGTACACACACTCTGTTGGGTTAAAGGGCCAACTTACTTCTGTTTGTCACGGGCTTCACGTGCTTTGCTGCTGCGGTTCTGCCGGTTGGTGGCGGGGATGGAGTGAACAGACGAGCTCTTCTTGCTGGAGGAATGGGAGGAATGGGAGGAGTGGGACAGGCTCGCTCGGGACTGGCCCGCATTGTGGTCGAACTGCATCAGACAGAAGATCAGGTCCGTGGGCACCATCTCAAACTCATAAGGCGGGTTTGTGATGACATATCTGTGCACATGGGAAAACAGCACCCGTTCAGCCATCTGCTAAAAGGTAAAACTCTTTCATTTCTGCACTTTATATAGTTTACCAACCCAAAGCTGGGAGGAGAGAGAAAAAAACACAACAGACATTGTCAAAAATGAGCCTTAGAAATCCTGATCTTCACGATTCATTTGAATAGTCAAATGTTGCTTATAAATATATTATAAACACAAAATCCACAGTGCATTCAATAATAATAATATATCAAATGAAAGTACATAATCACTATACAGTATAGTGATATGAAAAGGTAAGTGCATTGTTTCTTAATGCAATTAATCATTTGATAAGGTCTGACCCATCATCTTAGCCATATATAGTGATGGATAATATGCATCAAGACAAGACATGTGTGCTGAATTGTTATAAAGAGCTCCCAGATGGACGTTTAGATTAAACCAAAGTTGTACCAGCTGACAGTTAGAAATAGCTGAAGCCTTTGTGAAATCTTTGAAAATACAGCCCTTAAAATAACAGGTATGAATGTCTTTCAGCCAAGAAAATTTAGTTAAGGAGATCTACAAAATCACAATCTGAGTTTATCGATTTTAATAGGTACAAGTTGTGTAAACCAAGTCAATTCAAGTTATATTAAATCTAAAACAAAAATACAATTAATTGCATTTTTGTTTGATTATATATATATATATATATATATATATATATATATAGAGAGAGAGAGAGAGAGAGAAATAAATGAAAACTATTACAAAAGGTATGCTAGATTGTTCATTGGCTCATTTCAGCTTACTGTCATGGTATTTAATGAACATGCATTATTTTACTGTGTGCTGGGAATTAAAAAAAAAATGTTTATCTATAGTTTAGGCCAATTACTATAAACTGTATTTATTTATTCATTAGTAAAAAAAAAAAAAAAGTGGGCTATTGAGACAAATTGACAACCCTGTACCACTGCTGGGGACTATTATTACAAGAATACAAGTACAGTGACATTGAAAAGGCTAAAAAAGTGAGTCAGCTTGCAGAAGACACTTTTAACTGCATTTACTGGAGACCACAGGACAATATATTGGTGTAATGACAGCTGTGTTTATTTACTTGTTAAATTAAAGATAATCATTTATAAGCTTATTAAGATAAAACTAGAAGATGTTTCCTTCAGCTAGATGCATTCTTTATTTCAACGCTGCATATTTACAGTGAAATCCTATATTTTAAATTTGTGATTACTCTAGAGCAAGGGTGCCCAATCCTGTTCCTGGATGAAGTCAAAATGGATGGGGGATGGTGGGTCTTTTCTGCTCTCTGGAACAAATTTCCACTCCAAAGTGTCGTTGATTCCTTCCCCGCCTTGGGCGTGCTCCTCTGTCTTTCCCTTTAAGGAGGGCACCAGTGGCATGACGGGGAAGTGAATGAATCTGTGCCTCATTTTGGCTTGCTCCATGTGGGGTGTGGACCTGTCAGCGGTTCACAAGGTGGCAAACTCGGAGAAGAAGAGGCATTTGATCTCCCTGGCCTCTGGCCGTGTGGACACAGAAGACACCATGTCCACTGTTGGAGGATGCCGGCCCAGCTAGACAGGCACCTGAAGCAGCATGCTGAGCTTTCTGCCTTAGCAGGAGGCCATAGGGAAAGCAAAGTGCCGGAAGGTGGCCTAAGAACTGCGGTGGCTGCAGTCCACTCAGTAGTCTCTAGACTAGCGTCAGAAGAAGACCAGAAACCAGACGACCCTGAGGCCGGGTGTCAGCTCACTACAGAGCACATCCAGGCCAAGCTGTCAGATGAGGTCTACCATGGGTGAAGTCACACACTGATACCAGGAGTTGCAGAGGTCATAGGTCCTACACCTGCTGAGGCTCAGGAAGTCTACAACCAGCATCCCTATCCAGACCATGTTCCAGCCCTCAGTTGAGTATGGTCTTGGCTGTGTTCTGTTGGACTGGTGGGGGTATATCATGGCTGACTTTTGACTTTCGTCCCCAATTTGCAGAGCAGCTTTTGGAAGAGTTTGAGGGTTTCCAACTGGGCAGTGACCACACAGCCCATTTGTGAAACAATGTGACGTCCAAGCTGACGAGGATCAAGGCGTTCCTTGGATACATGGCGAAAGGGTCTCGATCCAGAGAGAAAGCACTGCCCTGGTGCTGACAGTATGGAGGTCAAAGCTCTGATTCACAGTATATGCTGGAATGTCGTTGTGCATGAGGTAACAAAGACAGGTTGATCTCGATCTTCTAGGTGAGTGTTTAGTCTGTCAGTCAGTGTTCCCATCATCCCTTCCATCTTAGATGGGGAATGGTGGGTACACTGACCCTTTTTTTTGTTCCGTTTCTGCTCTGGGGCACCAACAGCTCTTAGTTAAACCATTCAAATCAGTGTATCCACTATCCCCTTGGTCTTGGATGGAGGGTACACTGACTTTTTTTTGTTCGTTTCTGCTCTGGGGCACCAACAGTTCCCAGTTAAACCATTCAAGTCAGTGCCCACTATCCCCTTTGTCTTGGATGGAGGATGCTGGCTACACTGACTTTTGTTAGTTTCTGTTCTGGGGCACCAACAGCTCTCAGTTAAACCATTCATAGTGTTTGAGGCTTGTTGGAAAAGTCTAATCTGTCTAATTGATGAGGATACTGCCTTTGCCAGATAACCTCAAGTCCTACCCAGACATGGTTTAATGGACCGCTGTGGCGTGTTCCAGCATCTAACCATGCAGAAGGTTGAAAAGGCCTCCAGAAGCCTGGATGGGTCTGCCTATGTCATCAACGAGAGTGTGACTCTTAGGCTCTGCAGGTGGGGGACACCAATAGTATGCACGCACTCACCTTCTCTTTCTCTCTGTTTGTTCCATGGCCAGACCACCACGCATAAGACAAACAGAGCCTTTGGTGCTACCCAGTTGTCTCTAGACAAGGAATATTACAGCTGGCTCCAGAGGTTCTTGGACCTACAGACTGGTCTCACTGGTGGGAGGCAGGCCACCTATATATATATATATATATATATATATATATATATTTTTTTTTTTTTTACCTCCAGACCAATTCCCTGCAGCCCTGAATAAATATTTTTATCTGCGTGGACCAGCATGGGGCTTCCTGGGAGACCCACTTTCACTGATCTCCGGTAAGCCATTGCAACACACGCGAACATGCATGTAATGCCTCTGGAGCCAATGACTGCCAGTGGCTTTGACCCTAAAAAGGTTCTGTCTCTGATGCAGGCAAAGAATGCACACTCTTCAGAGGATCGCCGGAAGGTGGCCCATGTCATGACACTTCAACCTCAGATAAATTCTACGCACTTCACCTGGGCCCTCTGTGAGCACTGCAGACTCTTTGAAAGAGCCTTGGTGGAGGAGGAGGTGGGCAAAGAAAGCCAGCCAAGGAAGGGGCACAAGAGGGCAGACAGTCGCCGGTCACCCCTGGTAAGACAGTTCCTCTTTGGCTAGCTAAAGAATGGATGTAAACAGCAGGGCATGTGATTTTGGCTAACTGGCCTTACGGTCTCTCCAGGAGGACACTGCCATGGCAGTCTGCAAAAATGAAAAGCCAGGGGGCACAGCCGCTCAAACCAACGAATGACTTTGAATCTCCCTGAAGAAATAAATACAATTTTCTAAAACAATAAAGCTCATAAGGTGTTCAGATATTTATTGCTACAGTGTCTTTATTGAGGTAGGCTGGTCATCATTCCTGTCTGTGTGTTAAAGTGGCTTGCGGGATGCCCATGTACAGGTTCAGCCTTGGTTAAAAGCCTGTCAGGAAAAATGATCCCTGTCTCCTGTGTTAAAAGTGGTATGTGAGACACCCGTGTCCAGACTTAGTTAAAAGCCTATCGGGACAAATGAGCCCTGTTGCAGCACAAGTAGGTGCTAGCCTGGATGAGCCTGTGCCTGGTTTGAATGGCCATTTGGCCTGTGGTCAAACTCATGGTTTTAGCAAGCATCTCCTGGGATGGCTGCCCAGGAGTCAGGCTTGGCTCCTTGGAGATCTACCTTGATTAAACACACCTGTCTTTAATTACTAATTGCTCCTTCAGTTTAGTTGATTTTGATCAGGGTTGGAGCTGAACTCTCAAGGAGGGTAGATCTCTAGGAACAGGATTGGGCAACCTGCTCTAGATTAATCAGTCCATGGTTGCAATTAGCACATTAATTTTGTTCAATCGATTGACAGCCCTAATATATATATAAACATTGCCTTTCGCAATATCCATAATTTTCAATGAACATTTTTACTGAGCTTGCGAGAACAACCCATAAGGTACACATGTTATGCTGCCTTAGACTTTGGATAGCTGAATATTTAGTGTATAAAGTTGCAAATGTAATCTCACACAAAATAAAAGTGTGCATGTACATTTTAGTTTTGTGTGTACTGTATATGTTATGTAAATGTTTTTAAAGTATATATTCAGGGTTTGAAGTGTATCAAACTCTTTCATCAAAGTTGCCCTAAAACTATTTAAAACACCCATTCTTGTCTAAGAAAATATTTTATATATATATATATATATATATATATATATACACACACTTGAAATGTTGACAATGGCAGACACACGTGCATTTGCATATCCGCTTAAGTGTGATGTCACGCGGCTTCCGGGTCCAAGTGCTCTATCAAACTGTATACGGAGACTCAACAAACGGTAATAATAAATGTTTACAAAGCGGCGTAATACTTGGATGTAATATATATAACCATGCCTAATATCTGATGCCCCAAAAATAATAATGTTTTTATAAATTGTTACAAATTTAGTATTTGTGATGCCAGTTTAGAGTCTGATGTGTACACCATGATTTTTATAAAATTCACTTTAATGTGTGATAGGACTATAAAGTGGTCATAAACAAATGTTTTCTCAATTCAAATGAGACACTATTCCATATGTCACAAATACGTCAAGACTTAAGCGGATACACACTACATATATTTTGTCACCTTAGAATTATAAGGTTCTATCTGACATTTTTGTCAAAATTGAGTTATCAACATATTCTTATTAAATGACAACTTATTTACATCATGGGCTGTTTTTTATAAGTTGTTTACCTTTTAAGACTTTTTATTTAAAAAACAAATGTTACACACTTACTGTTTGCTATATGGAATGCAAAAACTTTGAAGCTCAATATCTCAAAATCATTCAGAATGCAGATAGAACCTTATAATTCCAATGTGACGATTTATATAAATACAAGCTTGTATTTTGTATTATTGTTAAATATTCCATTACTACAGAAATCATCCTAATACAATGATATGGTGCTTTAGAAACAAATATTAATGATGAAAAAATTTGTTTGTTTTTTGAAAAGCATGCTAGTTAGGATTGTTAAATATAAATATTTTAAATAAAAATCGTTTTTAACATGACTTGCTTGCTTTTGGGAAAATTCTATTAAGTCGCTTTTGATTTCTTTCAATAAAATAAAATCTCACTGACACTGGTTTATTATGCATCTTACAAGCAAGCATTCATTTATGTTGGTGAGCCTCTATGCTGCCATGATTGGAAGCTCATTAGATAAAGTTTAAAAGAATAGACATATTTTTCAGTGCTGAAGTTGGATTACAGGCATGCTGATTCTGAGGATAAAGAGAACAACTCACCTTTTTGTGCACTGGCTTGGTGCACCTAAATGTGCATCTCGCAATCTATAGATTCCAAAGCACAGCATGTTGTAGGTTTTTAATGCTTTACAGAACAAGTCTCCATAGCAACCTCCATCCTAAAAAAAAAAAAAAGCACTTTCAGTGTTTCGACTCATTTCAACCATTTCTAGTTCAAAATGAAGTGTGGTTTGCCTTGGTTTCTTTATTTACAGTCAAACCAAAATTATTCAGGCACCAGATATAATTTGCCCTATGTAGTTTATGCAAGTGAGTATAGCAAAATAAAGCCAACTTCAAAGTATACCCAACAGTTTTTCATACAATGGACTAAAAACCAAGAGGAAGTGACTACAGACTGCATAGTGGGAAGCAACAAAGCACAGATAGCTGTCTAAATATTGTCATACAAACAGGTTGGTTGACTGTAATCCATTACATATTGTTCCTTTCTATCAGTTATCTGGTATTATTAAGATGCATTTGTTCTGACAGTTGAACTGGGAAAAACTGAGTTCTTGTCATATTGTATTAGCATTGTCTAGACTACAGCAAATAAACTGTGATAATGTGAGAAATGGTGAAGGTGGCTGAACAATTTTTCATTTTCAAGACTGCACTGTATACACAGCTATAATAAAATGTGTTGAATTCTAGTTAGATGCAGAAAAACCATCAAAGATTTACAACAGTGTTTTTTTTTTTTTTTTTTGAAGCCACAAACTTTGCGTGTTCAGCTCATTCACTTTGCATTAGCGACCAGGAAAGGCGTCGGACGAGGAACGAGGCCTGTTGGGTAAAGTGCCAAAACGTGTCAGCTCCTCTTAAGCGTCCACTTACCCCCAAGTCTGCGAAGGGCCCATCGTAGAGGGCCAGCTGGGCGACCCGACACCTGTCCCTGTTAGCCAGTGTCTGCGGCGTGCTGTAGCCACCTCTCAGAGCGTTCTCCTCAGCCAACAGGGCCTCCAGCTCCGGCGTGGCGCCTCCCGTGACCAGCGTCCGGATCAGGGTGAGGATATTATCATTGAAGTATGTCTGCCAGGATAAAGGAGAGCATCCGGACATGAGCACCATTAGAGTCACAGCTCAAGACAGTCAGGATTTTGGAGCTGTCCCGAGCACTGTTATCTAGACCCTGATCTGTCTCTTCTCATTTTACTCCCTGGAAAGGGAAGAGACACAGGAATGCAATTACGCCAGCTGTTGTTGTTGTCGTCCTCGTCTCCTACCCATGCACATTCATTTTGGTAACACCAGCTACGCTTAACAGGGGAGCGTTTTGCACACGAGGACGTTTTAATTATCATTATTGTAGCTAATTGTAGATTAGATGCACAATAGATCTCATAACACAAGTTGAGGACGACTGCTTATACAACAGCATCCAAAAGTCAGATTTTTATTTTAAGATTTTTCATTTTCTAAATGTGTGTCATATTCACTGCTGAGTGAGGCCAAAACTGTGTCTTCAATACTTGAGTGATCAATTTGTTTATAAAGGAATGGAACAGTCACAGAAACTCCAGTTGGCAAGTAATCGATATCTTAAAATATGCATTGCAAGTATTTGGAGAAGTTTTGTCAGATTTAGTTAGGAATTTTATGAATAAAATCTGGTAATACCAGCTAGGCTTAACAGAGCAGCGTTTTGCACACGAGGATGTTTTAATTATCATTATTGTAGCTAATTGTAAATTAGATGCAACGCACAATAGATCTCATAACAAAAGTTGATTTGAAAAGTCTGATTTTTCTTGTATAGTTTTATAATTTTTCCTAAAGTGTCATATTCACTGCTGAGTGAGTTCTTCAATACTGGAGTGATCACTTTGTTTATAAAGGAATGAAACAGTCACAGATATTCTAGATATGAATCTAGTTGGGAAGTAAGATTTTAAAATATGCACACAATTAAGTATGCCTAATAATATTTTGCAATGTTTTAAAATTTAAATCAGCTAAATTTAAGGATTTTTTTTGTTTGTTTCATGTTTAACTATCATAAAACCATTGAATAAACTAGTTAAATATTTCATAACATTAAGCATTAAAGGGATAGTTCATCCAAAAATGTATGTATATATATATATATATATATATATATATATATATATATATATATATATATATATATATATATATATATATGTGTGTGTGTGCAAAATAGGGGAGAGCAAGGATGAAAGTAATTTTCTCAAAGCCCTGACAACATTTGATTTCCAGGCGTTAACAGCACATTTAGCATGCAACTCTTAGCTCCAAATCTCAAGTTTTTAAAGTGCAAAAAGTAAAATAATTGTAGCGTTTTTTTTTTGTTTTTTTTTTTACTTATTACAAGTTGTGTTTCTCCTTTTTATGTGTCACACAACTGATCAATCTACAGGTTATCCCATCCTTGAGTTTAAAATGACTGAGTTTTTCAGTTTAAATGTAAATCAGGTTTAAATGGCAAGAGTTTCTGTGGGGACAAAAGTAACAGTTATTTTTGTCCCACTGCTAATTGCCATGCCTTATTTTTCACTTCCACATTAATTTTCAGTATTTTAACTAATGCATATTGCCAATAATAATAAAGAAATATAATAAAATTATAGAAAATGTTAACATTTTGCATTGTTGGATTGCTTTTGAAACATTTGATGGAAATGAAATTTAAAATAAAAATACCGTTTGATTTTTTTATTTATTTTTTTTATTTGAATTTATTTTTTTTGCAAAAATAAAAGACAAAATAAGTTTACAGTAAACATTCACAAGCTCATAGTCAGATATACTTAAAATAAACAAGATAAAGCCAGTAAATCTAGCAAATAATGTTGGAGTTACTTTTGACCCACCGGTGTGCTACTTTCGTCCCTGCCTATGGGGTCAAAAGTAATAAGATGCAACTTTTGTTTAAAGTGAAGTTATATTGGAGTTGTTTTACATTGATACAAAATAACATCTGATTTTGATAGGGCACTGTTGTTATACAGTAACCACAGATAAAATATATTTCTGCTAAAAACATATATTTTTTTTAAATTAGGTTTTAATAAAAAAAAAATGTTACTTTCATCCCTGCTTACTTGTTGTACAATACATTATACAAAAAATCTAACTCTGCAGTCAAAGCAAATGAGTGAACTATTCCTTTAATGCTTAACTAAGTAATTCTTAATACTAAAAAAAGCTAAAAAGTTCCCTGATAATAACGCTGAATAATTAGCATCCATTACAGTTTCACATAGTACTAATAAAAAAAAAATAATTATTTGTTGGAAAAATACATACATCTACTGTGGTAATCAATATTGAAAGTTGTTGTGCTGCTGAATATTTTGTGGAAATCGACACATTTATTTCAGGACTATTTTATGTTTATGCTTAAGATCACACAATTGATTTTGTAATTAAAATCATCTTTAGCATTTACTGCCACTTTTAAACTATTACATTTATCACATTTAAATGATTAAAACTACATCAGAAAGAAGTGTGTGTTTAAAATCCTAAAACTTTAGCATTGACTGCAGGTCCAAGCCAGATTTGTTACCCAAGACTTTCCAAGTGGACTCTGACCCTGCGGGATCCTGTCCATCAGATGTGCTCCAGTGTCACTGATGATGATAAAGTTGTCAAATGATTAAGGTATAAAAATAAAAGATTGTAGCCGGATCATGAGGTGGTTTGTGAGAGCAGCAGAGGGCTGTGTCGCCGCGAGTTGGAGTGACACCTCTCCAGGCCCCTGACAGCAGCATTCAGCCGGATGATGGATGAGAGCTGTCTATTAGCAGCCTTCACCTTTGTCCACAGTGAAATGCACTTGAAGGCTGCTTTGTTCTAGCTTCACTCAAAGTGAAAGGTACTGGAATTAAGCCATCATATGGATAAGGGGATAGCAGCGGTCGTAGGTGGCGAGGGGGAAAGAAGAAAACGCCAACGAAGAAGGGAAAAGGGAAAAAAAGGTATCTTTCCTAATCTAGCCTAGATGACACTGTTAGGAGATTAGAGCTCCTGCACCCCACAGCAGCCCACGTTGCGTGTCAAGGCATGCCATTAAAGAAAACTTGAGCACTTACCTTGTTAAAAGATCTAATAAGACTCTTGAAAGTTCATTTCATGACACGTTATATGAGGAGTCTTGGCAACAACTTTCCTTTTGATGTCACCGCTGCTGACAGTGCCGTCTGATCAATGTGGCATTTCATTTACCAACCTCTGCCTACTGGTAACGCCTGAGCCCTACATCTAAAGCACAGCACAGCCGGAGGATGTCTCTTTCCTATACATTATTCCAGAGGATTAGCAGTCAGACATGCCTTCGTGTAATTCTATATGACATGCCATGATGGGAGAGAAATGACTGTGCACCTTTTGACAGGTGGCTTTGTTCCCTAAATCACTGGCTGCTTTTGAATACCAACGGAAAGATCATCTGAAGCCTAGTAGATAATATGAAGGATCCTTCGCACAATGAAAGGATCTGAATCGACTTATTCAGCAGGGATAATTTCTTGATAGGATTTTAGGCACGCTAATCTGTTTAAAGGAACTCGAATGGGTAAAGAGATGTCAACGTGGCAGCTGTTTAGCCGCTAACTCACCGCACTCATCAGGGAGTCCAACACGCTGACGGCGAAGGCGGTACCGCAGGCGAACGGCTGGGTCAGGTACAGCTCCGTGTCTGGGTCGTCGTCGTCGTCTTGGTCCAAAAACTGAACGTTGGAGTCGTTCACTGTGGTACAGAGAGAGAAGTTTCAGAAATGTACAGAGGACTTAACTAGTGTCCTACAAAGGGTGGAGAAGTGTGGAGTGTTTTGCCATCCAACGGGATGATGAAGTCAAATAAACAATGAGCATTAAAAAAATTAAAAATACATGCACATCAGCATGCATTCTGGAGATTGAAATATAACTTGTATCTGATAACTTGAATGCATGTACAGCAAAATAAAGGGAATGTTTATGTAAAAATGCCAATTCTGTCATCAAATATTTACCTCATTTTTATCATGACATTTAAATAATTATTTAATTGAACATCTTCTACTACACATTTATGAGAGGAGTTGTGCTGGTAGATCTATACAGTAAAAGAACTGCTCTTTTGAGACTTATTGTTTTAATTATTTGATTTAAAAATTAATTAAACTGACCTGGTTCACTTACTCTATGGTCCTGCCTACACTTGGTTTTAAGAATCATTTTAATTAAGCTGCTCACAAGTGGATGACACTAAGTAGGCTTGTTAGAAAAGCCTCATACATATATAGTACCAGTCCTTAGACCTTCCCCTTAAAGAAATCAGGTATACCGTATAGCTGAAAGTTGGCAAAAACACTGATTAAAACATTGGTTAAAAAAAATAATAATACCAAATATAATACTAAATACATCCCAATATACCAAATTTAATATAAAATACGTTCAAATGTACCAAATACATCCAAATGCAGTATACAAAATATAACACCAAATATGTCCAAATATTATAAGGCTGCTAGATTATAAGAAAAATCATAATCACGATTATTTTGGTCATAATTGTAATCACGATTGTTCAAAACGATTACAGTTAAAGTCAAAATGATTAGCCCTCCTGTGATTTTTATTTTTATTTTTTTTAATATTTCCCCAAAAATGTTTAACAGAGCAAGGAATTTTTCATAGTTATTCCTATAATACTTTTTCTTCTGGAAAAAGGCTTATTTGTTTTATTTTAGCTAGAATAAAACCAGGTTTAAATATTTTGAAACTTATTTTAAGGTCAATATTATTAGCCCCCATAAGCAATATATTTTTTTGATTATCTGCAGAAGAAACTACTGTTATAAAATCACTTGCCTAATTACCCTAATTAAGCATTTGAATCACAATTTAATCTGAATGATTGTATTTTGAAAATTATCAAGTAAAATATTATGTGCTGTCATCATAGCAAAGATAAAATAAATCAGTTATTAGAGATGTTTTTTTAAATCTATTATGTTTAGAAATGGGCTGAAAAAAAATCTTCTTTCCATTAAACAGAAATTGGGGGAAAAGGGTCACTAATAATTTAGGAAGGCTAATATTTCTGACTTCATCTGTACATATACAGTTGTTTTCCTCCCTGTAAATAAGGAAAGGGAAATAAGTACAATAGAATAAAAATATGAAACAAACTATGCTTTAAGCGTCTCCACTGTAAGAAAAAAAGTTTAATTCTAGCTACAAAAGTCCTTCAGTCAAGAGCAGTGAGAGATTTTCTCCTTTGGTTATTTGATTAATGATAAAAACAGCAGCAGGAATATTGCGCACTGTAACTTTAAGAGCAGTGCGGTTCTGATTAATGGTTTCTCTTTCACATGTCTTTTGATTCTCAACTCGTTTGTTTTGTTACACAAATGAGGGTTAATATGAATAATCACTAAACACTGCTTTTTGACACCTATTTGGCCATTAAAGCGCTCACATTAAGATGATATTAGATGTGTGTGCTCTGCTCGTCTCTGAAGCTGGGCGCATACACACAACAGCATGCAGTCTTATTCGCGCTTTTAAAAACATGAAAGATTTGAATGTACATCAATGAATGATCCGCATCCCGTGCTGCAAAAGTTATATTACAGTTCATGCTTTTAGTAATTTTCACGTGAAACTGAGCTTTGCAGAGCAACAAATGTGTACAACTGGAAAGGGCCGGTATATGATGCAATAATAATTTCATCTCGATTAATATTTTTTCATAATCATTAGAAGCCAAAGTCGAAATCGTTTTTTTTATTAATTGCATAGTCCAAAAATATAATACCAAATACGTCCAAATATAATATCAAATACGTCAAAATATACCAAATATAATATCAAATACATCCAAATATATCAAATATAATACTAAACATGTCCAAATATAATACCAAATACATCCTAATATACCAAATATAATATCAAATTTTTCCAAATATGTCCAAATATACCAAATATAATATCAAACATGTCCAAATATACCAAATATAATATCAAATACGTCAAAATATACCAAATATAATATCAAATACATCCAAATATACCAAAATTGTCCAAAAATACCCAATATAATACCAAATACATCCTAATATAATTCCAAATACGTCCAAATATACTAAATATAATATCAAATTCTTCCAAATATACCAAATATAATATCAAATACGTCCAAATATATACGAAACATGTCCAAATATACCAAATATAATACTAAATATACCAAATATAATATCAAATACGTCCAAATATACCAAATACGTCCAAATATACCAAACATGTCCAAATATACCAAATATAATATCAAATATACCAAATATGTCCAAATATACCAAATATAATACTAAATATGTCATCTCCTTAATACCAAGTGTAAACAGGGCCAACAATAAATAACCAGAGAGGAAGATTTACTAACGACTTAACGAATAGCTCACCCAAAAAAAAAAATTACCCATTAATTTACTCACCATCACACCATTTAAAACAATTTTTTTCAGACGAACACAGTCGGAGTAGTTTTAAAATCCATGCTATATATTATAATCCATAAGCAGTTAGGCAATGTATTTTTTTTTAAGCTTCCAATAAGTGCATAAATCCATCATTAGACTAAATCCTATGCCAGGAAGGAGTTGTCACATATATTATGAAGCTGATTGAAATGTTTTTGTAACAAAAAATATTTCCAATTTTTTAAAATGATAAACTCTAGTCACTGACTTCCGATTACAGCCACATGCATGTTATGTGTGGCTGATGTACTGTACAGTATACGACGGTGATATAAGACAAATTCATAGCGAAAGCTCCAGGTATCGCAAAAAAATATCGCAAGAATCAATTACCACACAGTTACACATAACATACATTCTGCCACAACCGGATATCTGTAATTTAAAAAAATAACCCAGGGTGGACAATGGTTCAGTTTAATAAAGAATTTATGTGCTTTTCGAAGCTTTAAAATTCCCTATCCAACACAATTATACATGTCACAAATTTAAAAACGTTTGTGCTCGTCTGACAGAAAAAAGTACACAAAGAATACATACAAATGAGGTGAGCACATAATGAGGTGATTTAGCTTTTTGGGTTTACAAATACTTTAAGATTTCTATTTGTCCCACAAAATGGCTGCACGACTTCAGAAGATGTTGAATATAGTGCACAGGAATTATGACCTACTTATATTAGGCATTCGTTTGCTTGTGCAATCTTGAAAAAAAAACTATTTACTGCATGGAAAACAGTCACTAGTTTAATTGTTTGAAATATCTCCTTCTGCGTCGCTCCATGAGGCTCTATAAATGCTGACAGAATTTGTATTTTTGCGTAAACTGGTACTTTAAATGACGAACAACTGCCTAAATGCCTTTGTAAGAAAAAAAGGACTCTCTTTTCAGACAAAATGTACCAATTTAGGTCCACTTATATAAACTAACCCGCTTTTAAACATTGGTATCTTTGGTTGGACAGCAGAAGCAGTGTTCAGAATGCTTTAAGGCTATTGCGAACGGTCTCAGCGGCCAATGTATAGAGACAATGCCCTGAAATCCCGCTCGGTTTGAACACAGCCTCACACAATCTTTGTTTCACCCCCTTTCAAAATCTATGCTTCAGAGATTAGGGCCAGCACCAAAATAAATAAATAAAAATAAACAGCTTAAAGCAAGGTTTGATCTGTTTTCTTTTCTCTCTTTTTTTTTTAATTTGATTTTTTCCCAGACTTCCTGTGAGCTAAGGAAGAGAAATGTCAGTCTTTCAGACAGGCCGCTGATGAAAAGGAGCCCGGGCCAAAGAATTGAACTGCTGGGAGATGCTATGGAAACAGCCACAAGGACAGACTCGCATGATCAAAGGCCTAGTGATGCTCTGAGAAAGAAAGAAAGAAAAAAAAATCCTTAAAAAAAAAAAGAAAAAGGCCGAAAACAAGACAGTCAATTTCAACCAGAACTAAGGATAAAAATGTGTTCAAAGTGATGCCATGGGAGCAGGCCTCAGCTGCAGCGAGAGAAATCAAGACAAGCCGATGAAGGAGGCAGTGCATCAGAGTAGCGGAGGACAAAGGCGCAGCTTACCCAGTTCTGTTATCATTTGTATGTTGGTTCCACTGTTTTTTTCCTGACTGAATGAAACCAAAGGCAGTAGTTTGCCAGGCTTAGCTAATGATGATAAAACAGTGTTGAGGGGAGACAGTTATTGAAACAAGTTCAAAGCCAGAGAAAGCACAAACGAGAGTATCATGTCAAGAGTGGGATTAGAAATCTAAAGGTACACTGTCAGGATGAAGCGCTTCTCTGAGAAACTCTATGGAACAGTTCAGCAGTGTTTGTTCATGATAACGGGGATATCGCGCAGGCTTACTGCACAAGAAGATTACTATGAAGCATATAGAACGGAATTACTAATCACTCTGAACATGTTTGTTGTGCAATCGCACATATTCCAAAATTGATATAGCAGACCAGATTTACAGAGCGCTCCATTGACGGTCGATGACTCGCTCGTGTAGAGAACTTAATGTGTCCGGTTTGCTTGCAGTCTGCTGATAAACATTCGAAAAGTAGTGTTGAATTATCATGTATAATTGAATTTTATGCTAGCTTTGACGAAGCAGTTTTTAATTTGTGCAGGGAACTGAACGAAACATTTTTTGATGCCATTTAAATGTGTGCATGGCACACTTTTTAGTGCTTTGTTAAATTACTCTTCTCCATTTCTTTAATAAATAAATAATTGTAACTTCCTGTCATGATCCATACATGTCAACCCTCCTGTTTTTTTACGGGATTCTCCCATATTTTACAATTCTATTTTGCTATTATCATTTTTAATCTTTCTATGAAGGGTGGCAATAAACATTAAAGAGCCAATTCTCCCTATAGGCAACTCATATCAACGAACCACCAGGGGACACCCCTTGCTCTTAAATGTGAATCTGTTCTGTGCTTTCATTTTATTTAGTCATGAAAATACTTTGAAGTAAATATAAAAACGGCGGGATTACCTTCCTTTCCATTAAAGGTGCTGTTGCCCCTCGAGTGCAATCCTCAAAACAGTCAGTTCATGTAGCGGTATGTGACTGTCTGATGCACTCCATAGTGATAAATAGATGCTGTTTCCCAAACTGACTCTGTACACGCAATTTTAAGCGGAACAAAAGTGGACACTTTGGGTTTTGGGTGCATGTTTGAACAGGCATACACACATAATAATAATAATAATAATAACAACAACAACAACATCTAAACATGTCCATATTGGTCATGTTGATCTTGGTTTTCTTTTAAACAACTAATTTTGTCTTAAATGAACAATCGATAAGCAAACGAATGCTTATAGATCTGTTATTCAATGTAATCAAATGAAAAATCTAGTTTTTAGATAGATAGATTCATTCACTGCTCTTTATTCAGACTGCTTACATTCTACAATGAAGAAAAGGTTAATGAGATTTGATTGCTTGATTCAATTTCTTTATAATAGCTAATCATTTTAATAGGCTAAACTGTTTGCTAATTTATTTGCTGCTTTTTCTAATGTATACTAATTATTCTATCCTTTGTAAATAATAATACTATATATATATAAAAAAAAACATTACTTACTTATTCAACTGTTTATTTAAAATGAAACAGCTCCAGATGAACCTATTTAGTAATTTAGGGAATATAGGTTATTAGGTAATTTAGTTGATATCCCTTATTTTCACATCCCAATGTTGACAGGTATGCATGATCCGAGTTGCTCAGGAAAGCAGAACATTAATAATTAAGAAATAACAATTAGCATCGATATAAACGAGTAGAAGCCAAATACACTTTTAGCACATTTACTTCATATTTTTCGAATAACTTTTCCAGAACGTCCAGCTTTTTCTTCTTGGATTACAGAAGGACACTGTGAAGAGATTAAAATTATTTTCTCAACTCCAAGTCAAACTGTCACTTTTAGATTACTTAATAACAAGTACTAGTCTACCATCTTTAATGACAGATAATATGGAGAGTTTCATATGATAAAGACTGCGATAAAACACTTTGCGGTTTCAATTCAATTGCTTTGGCCCATTTTTCGAAACAGTCTTAAAATTTTCTAAACTGTGAGTGCAAGTGTCAAACTGTTTGCTGGAACTTCAGCATAGTAGTAAATAGTAGATGCAAATAGTAGATGCAAATTGCATTGCAATTAGTGGACATCAGAGTTAGGTGTAACGCGTTCCACAGTAATGCGTTACTGTATTCTAAATACATTTTTGAGGAACACAGTAATGTAACGAATTACATTTTAAATTTGTGTAATCTAATTACAGTAACTTAAGTCAATGCATTACTTGCGTTACAAATACAGTTTTTAAAAGAAAAATAATGCATCCTTTAAATCACATTTTCTGCTGCAACGTTAGTTAATAGGTAAAGTTAACAAGTATGCGCTTTTAAATTGCTGGAGAATGCAAGCTGAAATGGCTGCTTATGAGAGTGGCTGCTCCGTCAAGTGGAAATACAGACATTACTTTGATTTCATTCAGCATAAACAAAAAAAAATATTGCTGTGAAATGCAGTCTAAAAACTTTCGACTGCTTTTAACTCAACCACCAACTTGTTCAGCACTATACTCATCATGAAGAAAGACAGAGAAGCAAAGCTGCTTACGGGGCCATTCACATATTGCGTCTTTTGCACTTGCATTTCCTAGGTGAGTCATGGGAGTCACGTGACAAGTATACACATTTAGGTTGACTAATAACCTCAGACAAACACAGAACACCTAAACACTGCAGTGCCTTTTCATACTATGGGTGTCAATAGTTACAGGTATCCAGTTTTCTTCTAAATGTCTTCTTTTGTGTTAAAAAAAAAAAGACAAAAAGGCTTGGAACAAGTGAATGATGAGAAAATGTTAAGTTTTGGGTAAACTCTTAAAGTCTTTTGAATATGTCAAGTTGCTGTGATCAAGCCATTGTAATGTTTTTCAGTGAAAAATAAATTACTAAAAGAGCTGCAGTTTTTGTATTTTTATAGGTATATTTTATACGTCTTAAAAGTAACTTTAAAGTAAAGTAATTAGTCATTTGTTTACTATTTACATTAAGTAATCAGCAAAGCAATCAGATAACAATTGTCCGATAGACAATAACAATTGTCCACTTTTTTTTAAGTAACTTACCCAACACTGGAGGTCATTTACCAATTTAGCAGACATTACAAACAATGTCAATATCAGATATTTATGGTGTAACCATGTGCGTATAACTCAATAAATAGTTTTAAATGTGATGGCTTGAACAATGAAAACAAATATTAAGAAGTTGTGAAGAGTTTGACAGTATAAATTAGAATCGACTCATTAGTTTTGTTCAACAAGCCATATGCAATTAGTTCTTGTCCAAACTATATACATTGTACACACTGCATTTGCAATTTGCTTAAATCAATAAGAAATGCAAGTCTGGAGTGAACAACAATCTAATTGTTCAGATATCTGAACTTATTGTTTTGAAAAATAAACATTTCAGTGGAGAATTGAGCCAAAGCAATTGAGAAAAAACTAAAATCCCCATAACCCTGTGTCTCAGATGTAAAGCTTTGTAACCCCTCAGGGAGGAGAACTTCTGGATCTTCTGCACGTCTCAGCAGAACATGCTGTATGTGTGCATGTGAAGAGCTTCATGTTTTGCATGACGTTTTTAAGTGTCTGCCTTTCTCTTTATGGTGTAACATGCTGTAATTGGGTCAGTGGAGAGTTGAAGCGGCCGGTCTCTGGTGCTTTAGTGCCCTCTGAGATCTAAAACTTTCATGAGTCCCCCCACCATGGGAATAGTGCCACCCTCATTGTTATTTATAAATGGATCCATTTTGCTACTACATGCTCTTTTTTTGCTCTTTCCCTATAAGTCTCTTCCAGTGCATTAAAAGCACAAGTGATGAGGATGTGACTTTGACCCAGTCAGCGAAAGACTCTCCACACACATTACAGACACACACTTTATAGGGAACACATCAGTACGGCTTGATTTGGGAGTTTAGATTCTAATCACACTTGACTTTGACATGTTAGCAGTACAGACTGGAGTCGCGTCTCACCGAGTTCAGTTATGATGGGGATGTTTGATCCGGTGGTGACGGATGCCTGCCGCACTAAACCGTGCACGGGACTGTTATCAGGAGATGACCTATCCATCCCTGGAGGTGTGAAACCTGGAAGAGAAAAGAGAAAGAGACTGTCACAATCTTCTCTTCTTATGGGCCACAGCAGACCTAAGGTTTGCATTTGTGACCAGAATATTAGCAGGAGTCAGTCAGGTTATACAACTACATACAGTGCATCCGGAAAGTATTCATAGAGCTTCACTTTTTCCACATATTTTTAATGTTACAGCCTTATTCCAAAATGGATTAAATTCATTTATTTACTCAAAATTCAACACACAATTCTACACACACCTGTCTTTGGTAATTTTTGCCCATTCCTCTTTGCAGTACCTCTCAAGCTCTCTCAGGGTTGGATGAGAAGCAACAGTGTACAGCCATTTTCTCTCCAGAGATGTTCAATAGGATTTAGGTCTAGGCTCTGGCTGGGTCACTCAAGGACATTCACAGAGTTGTTGTGAAGCCACTCCCTCCATTGATATTTTGGCGGTGTGCTTTGGGTCATTGTCCTGCTGGAAGATGAACCGTCGGCCCAGTCTGAGGTCAAGAGCACTCTGAAGCAGGTTTTCATTCAGGATGTCTCTGTACAATGCTGCATTCATCTTTCCCTCTATTCTGACTAGTTTTCCAGTTCCTGCTGCTGAAAAACATGCCCACAGCATGATGCTGCCACCACCATGCTTCACTGTAGGGATGGTATTAGCCTGGTGATAAGCGGTGGCTGGTTTTCTCCAAACTTAACGCCTGGCATTCACTCCAAACAGTTCAAGTTTAATCTCATCAGACTAGAGAATTTTGTTTCTTATGGTCTAAGAGTCCTTCAGATGCCTTTTGGCAAATTCCAGGCGGGGAGTGACTTCCGTCTGGCCACTCTTCCACACAGGCCTGATTGGTGGATTGCTGCACAGATGGTTGTCTTTCTATAAGGTTTTCCTCTCTCCACAGAAGAACACTGGAGCATAGACCGAGTGACCATCAGGTTATTGATCACCTCCCTGACTAAGGCCCTTCCCCCCGATCACTCAGCTTAGATGGCCGGCCAGCTTTAGGAAGAGTCCTGGTGGTTCCAAACATGTTCCACTTACGGATAATGGAGGCCACTGTGCTCATTGGAACTTTCAGTGCAGCAGAATTTTTTCTGTAACCTTCCCCAGCCTTGTGCCTCGAGACAATCCTGTCTCGGAGGTCCACAGACAATTCCTTTGTCTTCATGCTTGGTTTGTGCTCAGACATGCACTGTCAACCCTGGGACCTTATATAGACAGGTGTCTGCCTTTTCAAATCATGTCCAATCAACTGAATTTACCACAGGTGAACTCCAACATCTGAAATATCTCAAGAATGATCCGTAGAAACAGAATGTACCTGAGCTCAATTTAGAGCTTCACGGCAAAGTCTGTCAATACTTGCTGCAATTTTGAGGAAATAAATGGATTTAATCCATTTTGGAATATGGCTGTAACATAAAAAAATGTGGAAAAAGTGAAGCATTATAAATGCTTTCCGGATACACTGTATTTTGTAAAATGCTAAACGTGGTGAACATACTATAGAGTTTGTGGTGGTATAAGTGGACTGTCACGCTAGCCCAAAACAGTATATAGATTGTTCGCTTTTAAGGGTCAGCTCAGGCATATTTAGCATTTGCTGCCTTCCATCAAGCAGCAGGTATAAATTTTATATGCTGTTCATTTTGTTACCATAAAACTGGTGAAGTGGATCCTGAAAAACCTTTTATGTGAAATGCCATGAAATACAAGCAGGAGTGACAAGAGTATGAATTCACATGACTTGACATTTTTGCATTTCCTCAAGCTGACAAGTAAACACTTTAAATCAGTAATGCTATATGCATAATGCATTGGCCCTGTTTTGACATCCATCGACTGGAGGAAAATGCAAGCGTATAGTTTTTTACAGTGACAAACAGAACGCAGGAATAGATTCAGGTCACAAAGTTTTCAAAGGGCTGTGGGGTTTTGTTCAGGGGTTGTCCTTCTTTTCAATAGGGAAGTTCAATAGACTAGCTCTCTCTCTATAGCTCGAAACAAAAGAAAGAAGAACAAAAAGAGTTTGTCTTAAATGTGCAGAAAATAATGCCATCTCTTGTGTGAATTGTGAAGACATCAGATATGCTGTGACAGTCAGAGTCAAATAATAAAAAGAAGTTTGCTTTAGCTGATATATAAAAAGCAAATGGAAACTAAAAAAACAAGCAATGATACTGCTGGTTGTATTGATTAACTGTTTCATTATGTTGGATAAATGTACAAATGTTTCACAATATAAAACATTTAAACAATTCAGTGACTACATATATGCAAGGATATTTTGATATTAATTCAAATGTGTTCATATTCTGTCATCAAATAGGCAAAAAATTATTATCTTTATCAATTGTACAGTTGCAGTAAGAATTACAAGAGCCAATTTAATCATATCTTTACATTTAAAAAGCCATCATAACATTACTTAGCAATATGTGGACCTTTTTTGAGTCTTGGAAGCTATTGAAATTAAAAATCTAATACAGAAAATATGTTAAGACCATTGTTATTGTTTACATCCCTCAAAATGGTCTATAGAAATCAAAAGGTCTTGGGGCCAGTTTCACCAGCAGTGTGTAGCCTAGTTGTGACTTAAAGGGACACTAAGTTACAACTTACACATTACTAAATATATTTGTGTTGCACCACCGAACTTAGTTTAAACGTGACGTTCCAACTAAATTTTTACAGCAGCCTCCTCCCATGTATAACAGTAGAAAAGAGATGACCGCGAGATTAGTTTAGATTGAGGAGCTTGCCATCATATTGAAGAATGGTCTTCCTCTAATAACAGCCTTAATTTCCTCCTAAATCTTGCTTTTTTTCGATTTGAGAAAGAAGAGTTTAATTTTCTATCAAGGAGCGTTTTGTGTTAATTGTATCCATTAAAACGAGAATTTCTTCATGACTGAATTTTTCTTTCTGCTCTTTTCTCTTTTATATATGGGTTTTATATATGGGTTTTATATACATACATACATATATATATACATATATATATATATATATATATATATATATATATATATATGTATATATATATATATATATGTATATATATATATATATATATATATATATATATATATATATATATATACATACATACATATATACATACATATATACATACATACATATATATATATATATATATATATATATATATATATATATATATATATATATATATATATATATATATATATATATATATATATACACAAATAAAAAAATCAAGTTTAATGTTTTGATAACTTTATGTGTATTTTACGGCTCGCGATGCAGGTGTCTACGTCATCTGTCATTAGTGACTGACTGTAATTTCATGTACTATAAAAATTTTATTTGTCATTTCATTTTCATAGGACACTTCTATATAGATGCATTAGTTGCAGAATTTTAAAGCAGTTTAACGATTTAAATGTTTTTTTAGATATTATGGCATTCAATGCGACTACGTATGACTTTACAAAGAGCTTACAACCTACTAACTATATTTTACCTTAAGAACACGTGATGCAAGCGAAGAAAGAACTAATTTAGTTACAAACTAGCTAGTAGCCCCTAGTGTGGATTTACGTTCCAGTTTAAGAAAGAACTTAGGAACAGCTGGTGCAACCCTACCCTGGCAACCAGCATTTTTCGAAATATCTTTGTTTGTGTTCTTAACTCAAATAGGTTTTACTAGTGAAATGTGAGTAATAATTTGTGGGTGTAAAATGCCTTTAAGTCAGCAAATGGTGTGTGCTGGAGTTTTGAGTTAGACCATCTAAACTAAAATTGAACTATCTTTTGTTTTTTCTCCAAACATAGACAATACCATCATACATTAGATAAGTCAAACAATAGTACTGAAATCAATCTCCAATATTTCCAAAAGAAAAACAGAGACATGACAAGTGCATGTTATAATTTACATGGGTTATATGCTGATAATATGTATACAGAAACATCCTAATATGCGGCGTAATATATTTATAATTTTACCAAAAATGTGTTGGTACTTAATTTAAAACTATTTTAATTATAATGAATCGATATTAATTCTCAAATCCCCCCAAAAATGACCTATCAGACTACGCAGTTTCTATGGTGGCTAAGAGAACTCAAATGTGCTGCACGCTGTGTTTATGTACGGATAGAGTCAGCGGTGTTGTTGGGGACCTGAGAGGTGAGATCTTTTGGTTTATTATAATGTACTAGTCATTGCTTTAATAATCTGACCAATTGCACAATCAACCTTCAACACATTTATGTTTATGCATAAATAAAACTTCAATAGGGTGGCATGGTGGCTCAGTGGTTAGCACTGTTGCCTCACAGCCAGAAGGTCGCTGGTTCAAGTCCTGGCTGGGCCAGCTAGCATTTCTGTGTGAGTTTCCTCCAGATGCTCCGGTTTTCCCCACAGTCCAAAGACTGGCTATAGGTGAATTGAATAAAGTAAATTGGTGTGTGTGAATGCTAGAGTGTATGGGTGTTTCCAAGTACTGGGTTGTGGCTGGGAGGGCATCCGCTGCGAAAAACATATGCCGTAATAGTTGGCGGTTCATGTGGCAACCTTTGATAAATCAGAGACTAAGCCGAAGGAAAATGAATGAATGAATAAAACTTTACTAGACATTATATGAACACCTCCTGCTCCGTAATCTTAAGAACTGTTCTGTGAGTTAAAGAACTGAATGCATAAAGGAGCATTTCTCTAAATATTTGCACTGTATTAACATACTGTATACATATACACATCTATATACAAGTTTGTTTAAATAAACGGTCATGAAAACTTTTATCAAAGACATTGTGTAAATTTAAATATTTCAAAAACAATTTGCAGTCGAAACTGTTTTAAAAATAGATTTATACATTACTGTAAATTTGCCTTATGCAATGTAAATATTTACATACTTTTGAGATTATTATATGTAAAATAACATTTTAAATTGAATTAAATTAAACAGTTAGGGGTTTACAGCGTTTAATAGCAATGGTAATTTGCAAAAAAAAAAGGTATCACCATTTAACTGCATTAGTGAAGACACCTAGTATGTTAAAATTGTCCAATATCAGACCACAAACTTTTAATTACTTTTAATCATTTTAAAGAGCATTTGTATTCCATTCAGCTCACATCTCACTCGGTCTTGTGCAACGTTGTGTTTATTGTTGCACTTACACACAAACCTTAAAGTCATGCTGTAAATTCTGCCTTTGTTTGTTGTTTCCAACGCTAATGCATTATGTAGCCTGGACTTTGTGTATTTTATTCAAAGGCCCCTAAAGCACTTTTAGTAGTGCCCTGTGTAGTACTTTCTCCTGGCAAAAGACTTGCTGATTTATTCAGTAACACCTTCTGTGCAAGTTTAACAAACCGCACAGAAACTGTGAGGTGCCGAGGGCAACGCTATTTATTAAGATGATGTAGTATGATGTAATTGCTTACACCTGCAGCTTATATTAACTTTTTTATGTACAGTTTTTTATATGTGCACTACCTGACAAAAGTCTTGTCATCGATCCCAGTTGTAAAAGCAACAAATAATAACTTGATATCTAGTTGATCATTTTAAAAAGTGACAGAAGGTAAATTTTCAGATTAATCGTCTGTTGAGCTGCATCCTAATCATCACAAATATTGCGGAAGTCCTAAGGGAACCTGCAAAGACCCAAGATTCTCACAGAAATCATTTAAGTTTGATGAAGCAAAAATCACAATTTAGGGTTACATTCAGTATGGGGCGTGCAAGAGATCTGCAGAGTGGATGTCAACAACAACAGCCTGAGGTGTCAAGACATTTGTGCTGCTCAATACATTACAAACCACAGGAGAGGGAAAATTCTTCAGCAGGATAGAACTCCTTCTCATACTTCAGCCTCCACATCAAAGTTCTTGAAAGCAAAGAAGATCAAGGTGCTCCATGATTGGCCAGCCCAGTCACAAGACATGAACTTTATTGAGAATGTCTTGGAAAAAATGAAGGAGCAGGCATTGAAGATGAATTCAAAGAATCTTGATGAACTCTGGGAGTCCTGCTGAGAGGTCTTTGCCTTTCATATAAGCCACTTCTGATACCAAATGATCAACTAGAAGTTATTTGTTGCTCCTAAAACTTGGATAGGTGATGGGACTTTTGTCAGGTAGCGTATGTAATTTCATCAAAAATAATGAATTATAATTTGTCTGCCAGGACGGAGGTGCAATCTAGGAGTAAAAACAAACAAACCGTTATTTCTATTGATGCAAATGTTTACTTGGGAATAATCTGAGAACAAGAAAATGAGTTAATATGGTCTAATAAATAATAAAGGAGAAAATACGGTCTAATAGACTGTGCTAGTAATGGAATAAATCTTTATTACACAGCATTGCTTAGCTGTTGATCATGCCAGATGTTGAGTAAAACTAATTGAGAGACTAGTAATGAGCAGGTCTGCTTGGCAAATGTGCACAGATTTCCCCAGAACTAGAAACCCATCAGTCACAAATTTCTATTTATTCCTTTCAACTCCTGCTATTTTATTTGATATTTAGGCTAATTTGATTATGCTTTCAGTCGCCAACAATGCTGCACATTTTGTGGTGTTCAAATCCACATAATTCTCTAAAAGCATAGTTAAGCATAGTCAATTTCCATCTAGGCCTGGTAATGATATATTCTTCACATGTTTAAACAGTATGATTAGCATCCATTATCATGCACCACAGAGGGGATGCGCTCTTCACACAGCACTAAACACTGTTCAATGTTAGCCTTTGGGACGATATTGGACAAATTTAATCCGAAAGCTGTCATTCCGAAGTTTTAAAACCATCTTTCCGTGTAAAGTGGATGCTCAATAATGGTTGAAATGTTAATTGTTGTGGGCCAGCTTGTGCGGTGTGTGTGATTTACGTAATGAAGAGCAGCTGAGAAAGTGAATCTGCTGATTTGTACAGTCTGTTTAATGATGATGAATCCTGATGGGCACAAGAGGGTTACATGTTTATCTGAATGCATAAACAATCTGTTCGAGTCAATTTGTCGGCAAACAAATCTGCCGCGGTCCAGCAATTGGAGGCAAATACGCAATCTGCATAGAAACGTTAGGGCTGTTATTTGGAGGGTTTGGTCAGAGCTGTGATTACAGGGGAAGATATAAAACACTTGCTCGAAATTGCAAGCATTTTATAGCTATGGATATACAGTGGATATTAGAATTACAGAACAATTTATGAACACTTGATTTTTTTACAATAATAACGCAATAATTATTGTTCAAAATTGGAAGAAAGTTTTGTTGTGACTATTTGCTGCTGATGTGTTTTATAAAAAACCAAAAATACTTAACAAAAACTCTTGAGGTGATCAGAAGTAGAGGACAGCAATTAATGTTGCTTACCAGGAAGAAAGATCTCTGCTGTTATCTTGATCTGCTCATCTTAAAGGGATAGTTCACCCAAAATTTTAATTCTGTCATCATTTACTCACCCTGGACTTGTTCCAAACTAGTTAGTTCATTTTTATTTTATTGGTTGAACACAATAAATTGTTCAGTATATTGAAGAATGTTGGCAACCTGTAACCATTGAACCAGCTGACTTCCACTGCATTTGTTTTTCTTACTATGGATGTCAATGGTAATAGTTTTCCAACATTCTTCAATATACTGTATCTTCTTCTATGTTAAATAGATTTTTTTTTTGGGGGGTAAACTACCCCTTTAAGTCATTCCAGAGTTCACTGATTCTAGTCTTTCTAAGCCATATCTTTGTCACCAAAGATTTTCCAGATTAGGTGTAAGTCAGGACTCTGGGCTGCCATTTCCTTATTTCATTGTTTTTTTAGTGATGGGTCGTTCTTGAACGATTCGCTCATTTTGAACAAATCTTTTATGTGACTCGACGACGAGTCCTCTCAGGGAGTGGTTTGTTCATTCGTGCATGCGCACATTTGTGCAGCTGGAGAAGATTAGGTCATTTTTCGAGCCCTCTATCAGGTTTGAGTCATTCGTTCATCACGTGAAAGACAGAAGCCATGTATATGCATTTAGAGCTAGAAAAAAATTTGATCTGTTCATGTCTTGAGTCTTTGGTTTTGAGTCATCTCTTTACATGCTGTCATGTGATGAATGGATGACTCACAAAACAGAAGACTCAAAAGGTGAACTAATCATGGGTGTTTCCGGCTCAGACTGTATGCATTGGTTAAGCTTCTATGGGTCAGTGTCAAGTAAACGAACGACTCTAATTTGAAGACATGCAAGAAGAGGTGAGCAGAGCTAATCATACTGTAGGTAAAACACCAGGTAAACAATGAAGGATTATTTTCTCTTTCTTAGTAGCATTGCATAGTAGCATTCTAGTTATGACTTGTTTGTGTGATCAATGTTTAGGCTAGTTGTAGATGTGTTTGGAAGCATCTCGTAACATTTAAATGTTATTTTGGTAAATTGAACGAACTGAAAAAAATGACTCGGAAAAAAAGATTTGTTCATCTCGTTGACGAGACTCCAAGGTCCGAGTCAGTAAAATGATCCAAACTTCCCATCACTAATGTTTTCAGCTGCTAGAAATTGCTTTACCTGTCTGTTCTGCCACATACTGTATACAACTTTATAAGCAAAAAAATCATAATCGTGACACTTCCTCATCTACCTTTCACAGATGTAAAAACCTTGGGTTCAGTCTTTCCAATCAATCTTTCACAAGTTCAACCAATGTTTTCCATAAATGAATCCTGCTCTTAAGATTAAAGTGAACTTTAAATAAATACTCTTTCCACATAACATGAAGTCTTTTGATTCTTACACAAGATGAAAGGTTTGGTGTTCACTACAGTTTAAGTTTACTACCGAATCAGAGTTGTTTTAATAATTTGTGCATAATTTGTGCATTTTTTAATTTTTATAATCAGTTATACACAGCCTCAAAAACTTTCATCTTGTTTCTTGACATACTGTTAATCTCAGTTCAGGATAAATTCAATTAATTAAAAATAAATAAATAAATAAATCATAATAATAATAATTATTATGTGTGTGTATACATATATATATATATATTATATATATATATATATATATATATATATTATATATATATAATATATATATATATTATATAATATATATATATATATATATATATAATATATATATATATATACATATACATATATATATATATATATATATATATATATATATATAATATATATATTTATATAAAGTCAGAATTATTAGGGCCCCTTTGATTTATTTTTTTTTTAAATATTTTGCAAGTGACGTTTAACAGAGCAACGAAATTTTCACAGTATGCCTGATAATATTTTTTCATCTGTAGAAAATCTTATTTGTTTTCATTTCGGCTACAATAAAAGCAGTTTTAAATTTATTTTAAACACCATTTTAAGGTCAAAATTATTAGCCCCTTTAAGCTAATTTTTTATTCGATAGTCTACAGAACAAACCATCATTATACAATAACTTGCCTAATTACCCTAACCTGCCTAGTTAACCTAATGAACCTAGTTAAGCCTTTCAATGTCACTTAAAGCTGTATAACATGTCCTAAAATATCTAGTAAAATATTATTTACTGTCATCATGGCAAAGATAAAACAAATCAGTTATTAGAAATGAGTTATTAAAACTATTATGTTCAGAAATGTGTTGAAAAAAAAACTTTCTGTTAAACAAAATTGGAGTAAAAATAAAGAGGGGGCTAATAATTCTGACTTCAACTGTGTATAAATGTGTGTGTGGCTGCAGTATCAATGGCAAACAGTTTTAATGAAATGAACTTTGAATTTTAAGATAATCCCGTGCAGATCATTGATAAGATCATTTGTGCTTTTCAGTGGTAATTCTTGTTTTCCCTAGTTAAATATTAAACCATTGGGGCATATAATTGGACCTTGTTGTCTTTGAAAGCCCACAGTTTCACAGTCTAAAGCTCTTGAGGGACTTCATCTGCGTGCTGAAGTATTCTTGGCCACTCCTTACCTTGGGAATTAGCCTGCAAGACCCCAATGCTGTCATCAAACTGCATAGATTTGATGTTAAGAGATGCCAAGATGCATTCCTTGTCCTGCAGTGAAGCATCGTCGATATTGTTCTGATTGGCTGACAGGATAACGCACATGTCGCAGAGGTTGATGTTGACGGCCCTTAAATCAGCTCGACTTAATGGCGTACCCTTCAGCGGAGAGAGAGAAGAGGAGGATGAAAGAGAGAAACAAATTAAAGACGCGGGAGCTCAAGGAAATTAGTTAACAAGTATTTACTTTTCTAAAGGCAGTGACATTCAGCTGATCTAACTATGTGCTGAGGGAAGAAGAGATGTAGTCTAATCTAAAGGCTAGCCTTTGCTGACGGCGGCTCTTAGGCTCCGTTTTTCATACTCAGTCAAGCTAACGCTAACAAGCACTAGAGCAAGAAGCCAATCAGAGATTCACACAGACGACAGGAACCTGCTGTACTTTAAAACAAATTGTCACTTTTCAGTGCAAAATCAAAAAATAATCAAAAAAATGCAAAAAAAAAAAAAAAAAAGAATGTCTTAATCGAGTCACATGAATGTATAATATTTACAGGCAGCTCATTTTTCAATGCGTGCACTCACAGGTAAGATGAAGACTTTTGGGAAGTTGTGAAGGGTTTCCCACTCTCTTCGCAGATAATCTAACGAGCCCACAAACACAATGGGCTTTAGCTCATGGTAATGGAAGTTGCTTGCTCTCAAAGGCATGACTAAGTTTCGAAGCCCCACTAAAGCTGACGTGACGTCTCCGAATATGCAGACTACTACATGTCCACTTAAAACCGTCATTGAGGCCTCGCTGCGTGTCTGTGGTGGGGAAAAAAAGAAAACAAACAAGACATTCATAATCTCATCACCAAGAAGGAAAAAAGATCTCATCTACTGCCATCCAAGCATGACAAAAGATGAAGCATTTAGGTATTGTTTAAAATTAAAAGGATTTTTTTGCAATATAAAAGGTAAATACATCTAATAAAGGTGACCAAATGATTTCATTAGTAAAAGCAATGTGATCAGGAAAATAACAATTTATATATATATATATATATAGATATATATAATATATATATATATATATATATATATATATATATATATATAGAAAGAGAGAGAGAGAGAGAGAGAGAGAGAGGAGAGAGAGAGAGAGAGAAAGAGAGAGCGAGAGAGAATGAAAGTAAACTCTATTTCTCTCTCTCTCACTGTGGCCCATTTGACCTGCTGGCGTGACTTTTCCTCTCCTCTCGGCTGTTACAGCGATACTTCTGGATAGAGGTCGGCATTCCCGTGGCTGTACCGTGGGAGCCGACCAGATTTGTTACGACGTGCGAATACATTTCTGAATAAAGCGCGGGAGTGAATTTACCACAAAAATTGCAAAAATATTATGGGATGTTAAAAAAATTGCATTATATGACTTTTTTCTTATTTAGGGCAATATAAAAATATAATGAAAACCCCACAATTCTCAAAAAAAAACATTCTGTGTTTGGGTTGTTGCATTGATTTATTTAGGGTGACATCAGTTATGCACAAAAATAGCATAAATACTATGGGATGTTAATAACGTATTGCATTATATGACATTTAAAAAAAAGGGGGGGAGCATTTTGATAGAAAGAAATTTATAATTGGATTTTTTTTTCTGATCAAACTGCAGTCAGAAAGGCACCTACCAGAATGACCTTCTCGATATCTTTGGATGGACACCAGTGAAACATTCCGGTAGAGTCGTACCGTTTGACATTAGCATCCATGCTCTCAATTTGCTCATTTCCCGGAATGAGTAGAGGATCATGCCTAAAAAAAAACACAACACAAGGAAAAGAAAGTGTGAAAGAAGAAAACACGTACGCTTGCCCTTATTTGCAAATGCAGGTTAGTAAAAGTGCAACGGTGGCGATTTATCTTCTCGGCTTAATTGTGACATTTGTCATAGGACAAACTTTCAGCACATCTCACCAGACGTCTATTGACAATAAATAAGCAGTAAACAGGCCTCTGCTGACACGGCTTGTCATTGTCAGATTGAATTTGTGCATTGGACTCCATCATAAGCGCAGCTCTCTCCGGGCTGCCAGGACTGCGGAGTCATCAAAGCGTCCGACCGCTGACAGCACTGGAGTGGAAGAGATCGCAAGCCCGAGCACTTCAGTGACTGAGTGGCACCAGAATGGGACGCCAATTACCGGCTTTTACTCCGCATCGCTCCTGACGTGATGCGTCCAACGGTAAAAGCTTTAACAGAGCCGCACTTTAAATATTTTAGGAATTTGCCCAATCACATTTTGCTCCCCCAAACTGAAGGCCATTAATGTTTCAGAAGCATGTCACGTCCAAACAGGCTAACCTATATCAACGCGTCCTGCTGAAGCTGATCTGGGGAGCGTGTTGACCGTGAATGAAGGCCCAGCAGACGAGTACAGCTCACTTTTTATCTGTGAAGCTTGATAAACTGCTCAGAAGCTGAACTATACAACTGAGAAACAAATTTCACAAACTGATTTTACGGCCATGTTAATTGGATGTCTAGGAGGTTTGGTATGAATGGCGAGTCAAAAATGTAGTGGAATGCTATTTTGAACCTGTTATGGCTGCATTTTATGCCATAAAAAGCAGATTTCTGGGTGGCATGAACATGCATTTACTGTGGTTTTAGCTTGATTCTAGTCTAAATATCTACAAATTCTTAAATCAAGAAGCATTTTCTAGACAGTGATATCAGTAAATATCCAAAAAAATTCACAAAATTCACAGACTTTCATTGCATTCTCAGATTACATTTAAAAAAAAATAAAAAATCAAAGGCCATAATTGATTAAAAAGTAAAATTATTTTATTTTGATGGATAAAGCTAGGGCAAAAAGGGAAACAGATTTTAAAACGCACTAGGTTTACAAATAAATGTAAAATAATAATATTGACTGTAGTATAGCCTAAAATTTGGCTTTTTGGTGGGCTTTATTTTTACTGCAGATATTTAAAACATTAACGTATATAACATACACAAAGAGAGAAAAATAAATAAATAAAATAATAAATATGAATAATTAAAATAACGACTAGGGATGATCCATAATTTTTGAAAAATGTTTTGATTAATTTCTGTGTGGTTTAGATTATTTTATCGCAGGTATGTTACAATTTGTTTTCCCTCAGTGACTCTGGAATTGATACTCCATTATTTCTGAGGGCAATTTCTGAGAGAGACCACAGAACCCTTGTAAATGCATAAAACTGTCAACTAAAACCCACCGTGCAGCACGTTACCAGGCCTGAGACGGGCCAGAAAGGCTGCCTTTGAGGAAATGGCCTCAGGGCAGACAACAAAGCCCCATCTCTGAGACGAGGCTGCAGGGGAACAAGAGCTCTCACAGCAGACTCGACCCAATGTCATACAGTGCGCTACATTAACTTTAACATTTACAAAAGAACTTTAACTAAAAATAAGATTTCCTTTTAAATAAAGATCCATGTCAAAAATATTGATGACAAATATAATGTTAATACAACAAAACAGCTGTGGGAAGGTGAATTTATAACACTTTATACCATATGTTTTCATATATTTGTGTAGTTTTAGGACCATTTATTTTGAAAAAATAACTTTAGTTATATCTATTGTGCTTTTGTTTTGGTTTTGTTTCTATTTTTTTAAAATGTAATTATTATTTATTTTATGTTTTGTGTTGGTTTTGATGATGATTTAATGCAAAGTTGTCATTTTATTGTTGGACCTGAGGAAAAATAGCCACTACGTTGGCAGTGGCTAAGAGGATTTAAAACAAACTTGGCAATAGATTTGGTAGTATGAACCTATTTATATGTTAATTTGTTTTATTGCGTCAACGCAAACACTGTTACAGTTCAAATTGTTACATATCATCATCTTTGTTGTTGTTGTTTTTTTCTACACAAAAGATAAGAAAAAAACAAAAATAAATAATAATAAGGGGTAAAGAAAAATATAAACAGGAGTAATAAAAGTGTACAAAAATTGCAACAAACCGTATGCAGTCATTTAACAATCACAATCAAATGTTTAGATATTTTGTCAATGTTGAAAGTAAATATTTACAATTAAACAGCATAAGATAATAATAGTTAAAACAAACTAAAATTATTACTATGAAATATATAAATTAAAAGGAAGGAGAGTGCATCTATTAAATGAAGTTTTAAATCATTGCCACTTTTTAAAGCAATTAGATTTCCCAGAGAATCTAACCTTTTCCAACTTTAGAAAATACATGGTATCTATCTACAAGCCATTGGGATGTAGTTGGAGGCTTATTTGATTTTCAGTGAAGTAGAACATGGCGCCTAGCTACCCAGCAAACAATTTTGTGTTTAACAAAACAGACATAAACGTAGACAGCTTGGCTAAAACAAGACTAAATTTGGGCTGTCAGTGAAAATCTAATAGACATCTAAAAATAGCCCAAGTCGTCAAATAGACAGATTACACAGACTTTTATATGTGTAGTCATTCATTTCTGTTTATTTACTTGATTATGTCTGGATGTCTATTTGACATCTATTAAACATCTTTAAAAAAAAAAAAAAATGCTTGCTGGGTAATAATGAGGTAAAGGCCAATATATCAAGTTCTTTAGAATTAAGCTGGGACCAAAATCTATTTTTGAGCCAATCAGCACTTTGAATGGTCACAAAAGGAAGATATCAAAGGACAAGCAAGACAAGTGATATTAAGTACATGTTTTAATTCATTCCACTAGCAGATAGAGAGTATCATAATGCTATGTTTAAACAAACAAATAAACAAATGTATTTTCACATTAAAAGCTAAACCTAAAAAAGGAGCAGCTATGCAGACATCTCTAAGGAGATTATATAACATTTTAAATGCAGAGCTAATAAACATCTGCCTTTTGAAAAACACAAACTTGTCAATGAGATGATTTAAAAGCATTTTATAGCATTTGTGTGAATGAATGTTTTCATTGATGGCTGTTGCATTGTTTAAATACTGTACTTATTGTAATTGTGAAAAATCTTTTATTACATATAATCAAGCAAATCTTTTTTTTTTTTTTTTGGCATTCATTAATCTGCGAAACAACTTTGCTAAAGCACTGTCTTGAAGTATTAAAATGTCTTAAATCACAATTTTACCATTGCTGATTAGACTAATCTGAAGAAAATATAAACTATTAGCTTACATATTTACACCTAAAAACATCTGGATGGGACGAAATATTTAGCACTGCCTTTCACTAAACAATTAACATTTAAATAGGAAAAATAATTAAATAAATCAGCCTTAGATGTAACTATCACACATGTGGACACACATAGAATAAACTGAACATACTGTATGTTACATAAGATAAATACTTATAAATGTGTTTCATGAAAATTGTTCATTTAAATATATGTTTAGCAAGAGTGCTGAACAATGTATCATTTGAGCATCGATATCACAAGTGTGTGCATCCGCAATAGTCACATCGCAGGGTTAAATTATTTGTTAAACATTAAAAGATGATATTGTTCAATATTATTAACTCAAATTATTTATACGATGATGACCATGTTATTTTACGTTTGATTGTTTGATTTCTATATTTGAATACTGTTAAAACTGCACAGAACCATAAAGCACTGTTTCACTTTTATTTTTGCTCAGTTGTATTTACATGTGCTTGTGATTTATTAGATTTTATGCAGACACACTGCATAATCAACTTAGGGATCACCCCAGTCGATCTAAATGAATGAAATCTTTCCAATTAGAGCTAATCAAATCATCTGGTGCGACTAAATTCTTATTTCAATACATATTGCAGCAAAACAGAATATAGTAATGTCAGATTTTTCCAATATCGTGCAGCCGTAAAGAACCAAGAAGTATATTTTTTATGTGTTTGTGTTTGACCGGCTCCAGATCCCAATTTACATATGTAACAGAGTTTTGATAGTGTAGATCTAGAACACATTTATGTCTGTTATTTTCATAAACAGTACAAAAAAGATATTATTTTTGCTCATAACTCCAAATCTCTATCAATTTTCAGGATTCATTAATACATAGACTGGCTATTTCTCCATTAACACCAGGATTTTATTTATCTTTGCATGTGATGCAATTTAACTGACATAATAATAACCGTGCCTGTTATGCCTTGTTCTGCAACATGCTGTAATTAACACAGCACTAAATGAGGTTGTAAATTGCATTAGGCCCTTGTTAATCACTCTAATAATGAATGATGGGACCTCTGCCTCACCTTCCACATTTGCATTACATGCCAGATAACTTTCAGCTAAATTTATTTACACTTGAATAAAACGAAAGCACAAATCAAATATTCAACCACTGCATAGACAAAACTTGACGTCAATTTTGTCAGAGAAAAAACACTGACAATTCTGGCCACACGACAAAACCGTATAATTACTTTTTTCCTCTGATTCTCCCTCACCTTCCTAAGTAGGTTAATTCAGCGAGACGCTCCTCTGACGCGTGGTTTCAGCCGTGTTTGATTGCTAAAATATCACATCAGAAACGTGTCAATTAGCATGCTTGCATGAGATGATATCAGGCTGTGTGCAGGTGCTAATAACAGTGAAAGCATTTAGTGACTGAATATTTCATTAGGTGGCGCGTGTTCCACCAGTCACTCGTCCGGACCTCTGTCATTTCAATCTCCCCTCAACACAGTGACTGGCACAGTGCACCTAAGTCAAGATAGCTATCTCTCAGCCGCTGTCAGCGCCGCCTGCCAGTCACAAGCACAATCCAGAATAAAACATGCCACGCTACTCATGGATGCTGCTGCCAAATGCAAACATTTCAGCTTGCCACAATTAAATGTGTTGGGCTTCCTTTGAAGCGCATTTTTTGAAGTGTGATATCATGCAATATTTCAGACATTTTAAATCACCATTTTTTTTTAAATATGCACTGTATGGTTTGCTTGAATATGTTTTACAAACAACAAACAAACACAAAAAGACAGAAAAGTTAAATGCTGAAGACTGGATCATTGTTGGGAAACTTCTGTAGTGTTATTTGTCATTCAGCATAACTGATATGTTTATGTTAAAATAAAACTAGTTTTATGTTCCACTTGATTAATTTTATGCAAAGAAGCAGCCATGGATTTACAGTTTAAGAAAAAAATTGTTGCCTCCTGTAAATTTGAATTATTTTTCAATATTTAAACAACAGTTGTAAGTATTACCTATTAAAATTTTAAGATACTAGTTTCAGCTTTTTAAAGGCTTATCTAAGTTAATTATTAGGTTTGTTCTGAAGCCAACTGAAAACAATAACTAAATAATAAATAAATAAAGGCGCTATTAATATCAACCTTAGCCATTTTTTATTTATTTATTTTATTGTAGTGCAGTCAAAAAAAAAATACCTTTTTTACATTTTTTTTCAGAATAAAGGGCCTATTATTGATTCAAATAAAATGTCAACATGTCTTACATTGTAATTGAGTGTAACAGATTTGAGTGTGTGAGTGTGGTGTGTGCGTGTGTGTGTGTGTGTGTGTGTGGGTGTGTGTGTGTGTGTGTGTGTGTGTGTGTATACAGTTAAGTCAGAATTTATAAGCCCCCTGAATTATTAGCCCCGTTATTTTTTTTCCCACTTTCTGTTTAACGGAAAGAAGATTTTTTTTTTCAACACATTTCTAAACATAGTTTCAATAACTCATTTCTAATAACTTATTTCATTCATCTTTGCCATGATGACAGTAAATAAAATGCTATAGATATTTTTAAAGATTTTCAGCTTAAAGAGCATTTTAAAGGCTTAACTGGGTTAAAAAGTCAAGTTAGGGTAATTAGGCAAGTCATTGTATAACGATGGTTTGTTTGTAGACTATCGAAAAAGATATATAGCTTGACCTTAAAAGTTTTTTTTAAAATTCTAAACTTTTATTCTAGTTGAAATAAAACAAATAAGACTTTCTCCAGAAGAAAAAAATATTATCAGACATACTGTGGGATATATTAAAAAAGAAAAAAAAAATGCAAAGGGGGGCTGACTTCAACTACACTGATACACTATTTTTTTTTCAATACATCAGACAAGATTTTTGTTTTGGTATATAAACTTTCAATTCATTCATTTATTATTTCTTTAGTGCTTTTACAATGTAAATTATGTAAAGCAGCTTAACATAGAAGATTATAGTAAATTGAAACTCAGTCCAGTTTTCAGAGTTGAAGTTCAGTTCAGTGTGGCTTAGATTTCACTGCTTAATGTCCAAACATTGAAGAGCAAATCCATCGATGTGAACCCTGAATTACATTTTATTAGATGTCTCCTGTAAATCTTGCTAAAAATATGAAGTCATTGTCATATCTACTGTCATTTACTGTCATCATGTTTTATATATATATATATATATATATATATATATATATATATATATATATATATATATATATATATATATATAAACATTATATTATAAATTATATTTTACATTATAAACATAGAATTATATATTATAAACATTACTGACTTATATTACTGACATTACTGATTACACAGCCTCAAAATCACCTTGTATGCATATTTATTATAATTTTCTTCACAATACAGAAAAGACTATCTAGACTACATAATAATAATAATAATAATAATAATAATAATAGGCATATTTTTAATACAAGAAAAAAGTGAGAATTATCACACTACGACTACTGGTAAAGACAGCTATATAAAATTCAAAAAGCGAATAAGGGATTAATCTTAAAAAGACCCAAATGTGTAATAATTGACATATCCCTTTTTAAGTGGACAATCCGAAATATAAAGCAGCAAAGTCTTTTACAGGAAAACAGCAGGTAGCCGAGCTGTAATATCCTCCATTTAATTAGTATGTCCAGAGGAGTGTCCTAGACGAGCGTTTGGGGGAAAGAGAAGGAACAAGAACACAGAAGTTGCCTGAGAGTGAGGCGAGCTGCTTTTCAAACAGCGCTCAGCTCTTCCAGTCACCGGCTCCCCGATTCCCTCTCCAGCAGCCTAGAAAGCAGCTCCTCGCTTTGAAAATTTTCCCTATCATGCAAACTGACAAAGGCATGCTTTTCAAAAAACCCACAGCCATCTGTTGATCATTATTTATTTACGACGGCCTGGAGGCGCAGAAGCCTGTAAAAAACCATACTTGATATGGTATACGCTGCCTGCTTTCCCCCTTCCTGCGTGTGGAATAAAGCATCCCTAAGGCTCCCGCAAACAATTGCTTTTCATTGTGCATAAAAATGCGCAAGGTATTTAATGTATGTTCTAATACATTGACAAGGAGGGCACAGGTTGAGGGAGTCCACGGGTCTGTCTTTGGTAATTTGGATGTTTGGCTGCAGGGCTCGGGCTTGAAAAAGCTTACACCTAGAACAGAAGACTGTCATCCGGTACCCAAGAGCCGAGCTGAACACACAGGCAACCCTAAAGCACAGAAAACTTTGACACCGCTTTGAAGCCTTTCAAAAACAGGGTAAATAACTCCCAAGAATTATGATCACTTGTAGATCAAAGAGGCGATGCATACATTACATGGCAAACGGGACGGGGACCTTCAAATCTGCTCTGAAAAACAGTTTTGTGCTGTAAGTTGAGGAATAAAAAAAAAACTAAGATGCTTCTGAGCGATCGCTGAAAGCTATTTTTTTCATTCCTCTCGCAGTTTATTGTTTAAAACAGAGAGAGAAGAGAAACAAGTGAACATTGATCATTTTCACTTGGAAAGCTGAAAAAAGGGCGAGATGTTCTGCAGGGCTGACAGTTACTGTATGTAAAATTCAACATAATTGCTTTTTTTTTGGTGGTGGTGGTGGGGGGGGGGGGGATTCATGTTGAAGACCTCTGTCTGGGGTACTTAATATTTTACAATAAATGCCTTGTGGGTGGCATGCAACTGAAAAAAATATGCTTTTTTAATAAAAAGAGATTTTTTTAATTGATTATATGACTAAAATAAAATGTAAAAAATAATGTTGCAGGAAATTAAATACAAATAAAACAGTAAAATAAAAACAAACCACTATCCACTAATCATTTCAAATAATGCCAATAAACTAATACTTAAAATTGTAGTTACAGTACGTCTACTTAAGTATTTCTTTTTTAAGGAGAGTTTTTATTCTACTTTACAGTAAAATGCCTGTGGGTGGCATGCAACTGAAAAATAAATGTTGTTTAATAGAACGAGATTTTTTTTATTGATTATATGACAAAAAAAATATAAAAAATATTAATAATGTTGCAGGAAATTAAATACAAACAAACTATACAATAAACATATCCACTAATCATTTATGATAATGCAAATATAACCATATTTAACATTGTGGTTTATAGTAAGTCTACTTCAGTGTTCCTTCTTTCAAGAAGAGTTTTTATTCTATTTTATTGTAAAATGCCTTGAGGATGGCACACAACTGAAACAAAACTTATAATATATGTAAAATATTATTATAAAATAAAAATCTATTTTTTTAATTATGTTAAATGAATGGTAAATAATTTAATGTGTCAAAACTTAATTCGAACAAAAGTAAATGTTTCAATAGAATTTAAAAAAACTGATATTATATTAAATAAAATAATTTTTTAATGTATGATAATGTTACAAAAAATAACGCTAAATATCACAATAAAAATATCTGAAAATAATAATAACAAAAATTTTAAAAGGGAAATTGTATGGAACATTCATGCAAAGTGTCTGCTACATTTTAAAACAATTATCAAAGCATTAAGTCAATCCTGCAACTTAAATATGGCATTACATTATAACTGTAAGGATGTGCCTGACTCGGCACTAAATGACAGAAACGGCTCTAGCTCGTTGGCTATCAGTTCGCAGAAAGTCGACCCTTCGGCAACACTTTCCCTGCTCGACAATGAGCCATAGAGGCCATTGTCTCTGCATTTTTTACAACCTCCGCATAAACGTCTCCTGGCCACATGAGCGGAAAAGCAAGTCCTTTTATCAGTCAAAATCAATTAGCGGCATTATAATTTCGGCGGACAGGATAAAAGGAAGGTAATATTTGAATTCATTTTTGATTGCGATGATACATTTCACATATGGCCTTAAGTAGGAAAAACACTCCTCACAGGGGTTCCCACAATAGATGAAGAGCCCCGAGGCGAAGTAACCATGCTGGCGTCTCTGATTGGTTGGCGCCGTCATTAGTGCCACCGCTGTTTAAGAAGTACATGTGGACGGGACTGGGGGGAGATGACAGCTGAGACTTTAAAGCAAGAGTATTTTTCAAACAGCTTTTCATAGCTGCTTTCATGACAGAAATATTTCAGCTCTATCATTAACCGCTGACAGGCTGACAGCTCAAACGCCTCGGCCTGAAAGACCTGCTCTCCCTCCCTCTTTCTCTCTCTCTCTCTATCTCTCTCCCCATCCACACTTTCTTTCCTGCTTCCACTCCTCCAATCCCCTCCATCCCAGCTCCATCCGTCCTGTCTTTCCCACTCTCTCTCTCTCTCTCTCTCTCTCTCTCTCTCTCTTTCCTTCCTTTTGAAGCATCTAGAAATCAATGTCTTACCTCATCATTTTGGGCGAGCAGTTGGGTGAATTTCGCATGCCTCCGTTGCGCTGCTTCTTTTTGGGTGACAGTGTTGACGGATGCTCATCTTCGACTGCAAACACATGCAAAGAGTGTCAGACTGTGGACAGCTGGGATTGTAAAGTGTGCTGGAGATGACATATTAAAGAACACAAAAGCCAACACTCAATCAATCATTGCCAGCAACAAGGAAATGAAAAAAGGTGCAGTCAAATCTGTGAAGACCTCCGAAAATAGAAAGAGAAACAGTGTTAGTGTGGACAGAAGTACACTTAGAGAGGAAGGACAACCATTAAGTTTTACACCCACGAATTATCGTTTGAGTGGGTATCGATGTGATCAACCTCTTTTTTTATCTCTCTGTCATTGTTTTGGAGGGCACAAGCTGGAACAATGACAGAGGGGATCAAAGAAAAAAGGAATTGATATTTATTTATTGACTTATATGGATGCCTGCATAGTGAAATCAGTGGTGATAAGTCGGAGAGTGGTTGAGTGAGTCTGTCCCCCAAACCACAAGCACCCTGAACTGAGGCTTCACGTGCCCAACCACATCTCCACCTAACATCAAAAACACGTCATGCGAGAGTTTTCAAACCGCCTGGATGTTGAGATGGATAATGATATGCTGTAATAAAATTAAAGGAATAGTTCACCCTGTAAAGGAATGAAGATGTTGTCATTTATTTATCCTCTTGTCATTCAGTATGACTTTATTACGTCGAGGAGTGCAACAGGAAAGATTTTGAGAAATGTAAAGGCTACCCTTTTTTATGACACTTAAGCTCCATATATGTAGTTGGTGTTATGATGATATCTTATGGAGATATTAGATTTACTCTGTGTCTATATGGAAAAAGTGAAGCATGTGGGGCCATTAAAAATGCATGTTTTTTTTACCGCGGCTCACCTCATTTCATTTTGCGGTCAGTTGCAGCATGCTGTCAACCTCTCCTTGCAATTGAATCAAATGTGTTGTGCTTCACAGAACATCCACCATGTGGCGCATCGAAACTATAGAAAACTACTTTCATTTGAAGTTTAGCGTTTTTGAAAAGAAAATGTGAAAACAATAATAAAATAATCCATTGTCATTCACTGTAACATACACTAGGTTAATTAGGTTAACTAGGCAGGTTAGGGTATTTAGGCAAGTTATTGTATAACGTTGGTCTGTTCTGTAGACTATCGGGGGAAAAAAATGAGCTTAAATGGGCTAATAATTTTGACCCTAAAATGGATTCTGAAAAATTTAAAACTAATAACAAATAAGACTTTCTCCAGAAGAAAAAATATTATCAGACATACTGTGAACATTTACTTCATTTCCCATCATTTGAGAAATATTTTAAAAAGAAAACAAATTTCAAAGGGGGGCTAATAATTCTGACTTCAACTGTATATTTGAATTTATTTGTGAAACGAAATATCCAAACATCCTTGATATATTGTTACACTGCCATTGAGCATCACACACACACACACACACACACACTGTAATAAAATCTGGGTTCCACGCAATCAATTTGTGATGAGACAACATGAAGGAATTAAAGTTAACTCAGGGTGCTTTCACACCTAGACTTTTGTTTCAGAACCTGTCTCGTTTCCCTAGTTAGCGCGGTTCGTTTGGCATATGTGAATCCAGCAATTGCGCTCAATTCCGTGCCAAATCAATCAGTCCAAGATAGCTTGAATGAGGTGGTCTCGGCTTGATTGAAACTAACTCTGGAGCAGATCGATTGTAGTGAGAAAGCAAAACGATCCAACAAACTGACGAACCAGGCTATATCACAGTGTATAATGGATATGTAAAAGGCATATGGCTACAAGAAGAGAGAATTATGAGTAGGGCGGGACGTTACTCCTACCGGTAAATGTGCTTTTTATGTTAAATAAGAAAAGTGAAAGCATGCTGAAATATTAATGACAGCTGTTTATCCGTTAGGAAAATTGACCGAACTGCAGTCTTGGTTTATCTGGTATTTCTCTCTAATACGTAAAACCTATAATGCATAATTCTAGCTAAAGGCTATGTATGAGAAAGTCTTACCTCTGATTTATATTTGGTGACGATGTCTGTGGGTGTCATTAAAGCGCAGCTTTTCGCTTATAATGTCTTATTGCTCATCGTCATAAATTAAAATAAGGAAGCATGACAGCTGAGAAATAAACCGTGGAACTCTGATCAATGTGAGAAGAGTTTACTTGCATGTGACTTGTTTAAATATTTCGGTCCAAACGATATTAATCCCTGTTTCGAAACAAAACAATCGATCTACATGTGTAAAAGCACCCTTAGTTTTTACAAATTTAAGTGGATTAAACATAAACAATTACACGTCCCAAACAACCACCTCAGGAATTGTGTTGTCTCAGAAAGGGTGTGCGTGTGCGCTGTTATTCAAATACAAAAAAAGACAATAATTACCATATTAAACATAAATTAAAATAATTTATATAACTATTTGATCATTAATAAAAACGAACTAAATGAATGAATCTTGTTCTAAATGTCTGGCAAGATTTTGTGCTGTATAACTGAATGACATTTAGTGGATGAATTTGTAAGTTATATTTCAAAAGGAAAAAAGTGTACATACATTTATTTTGTTGTTATTGCTCTTTATTTATTATTTATTTATTTGTTTATTTATTTTTTGGCAAACTATTCCTTTAAGTTGGAGAGAAAGCATTCAGTATGTTGGAATTCAAACTATTACGTTTTGTATCCTGAAGATTGCTGTATCATGTTATGTATACCACAGAACATACTGTAATAACGATGTGTTTTGGCCTTTTTTGTGCTAATACAATATGATACCAGTTACCACTTACGATACCAGTTACCAAGCACAACATTGGTTACTAGACTGAGCTGTGTTGACATAAACTAGTACCAGAAATCCAAACTCTTCACCACTGCAAAACTTGTTTTAGTGTCTCTGTTAAAATTAAATAAAAATAAACAAATCAGCACAGCAAAACATTAAAATATTAGGGACAAATACAGCAAATGCATACACTTCTTCATCTCAGATTCCCTTTGTCATCTAATTGTTCTAATAGAAAAAAGCAAATTAAGCAAAAAATAAATCAAAAAACCTGCTGTCTGCATCTTCACCAAATGCCAATGCTTGACATTTGCAATTACAGTGCAGGAACAGCAACGTGAGACAGTAATCAACTTTAAAAATACCACCGGTGATAAGATGGCACTGCTGTTTTTTTTTTCTGTTACGTATGGGTGTCCTGGCCAGACCGGACTGCTCTCTCCTGCCCTTGCTTCTCCAAATTAGGCTGTGGAGATTTACGAGCTCCAGTGGTGCCCTTCAGTAAGAGGCCTAACAATGAAATAACTCTACCTGCAACACGGCCATTTCAGCAAGTCTCTGCTTGTTCCAAATTACATTACACCACTTTTACAACCTCAATCAAAATAGGATCAGTCCACCAAAGTGTGATTGCTGTTTCAAACCACAGGGCAGCAGAGAGCAGGCTGCTTTTGTGTGGCCGATCACAACGATTGAGCTGAACGTCCAACTGCTCCCTTCAGCCAGACAACAACGGGTGGATGCAAGCTTTAAAGAGCAGCAGAGACACAATTTAAGTAAAAGGTGTTCTTAAATAAGATTAAGACAATATTGAAAGATATTTACAAAATAAAAGATACAGCTATAATTCTAAAAACTTGCACACTTTGTATACTAATATCAAAAGGTAAACAAATATATGAACATAAATATTTGTATTATTTTTTAATTATAAATATCTTAATCTTAAGCATTTTTTATAATTATATAAATTGATATAAATTAAAATTTTATAAAATATGGAAACTGGACTGACACAGTTTCAATTTACTTCTATGTCAATAGACTTCTATGTTAAGCTGCTTTGACACAATCTACACTGTAAAAAGCACTACAGAAATAAAAAATAATGGAATTGAAATATAAATTTTATAATTAGTAATTTTTATCATTATAATTATTTTATGTTTATGTAATGATAGTTTCTTATTAGTTACTAAAAATAAATAAAAAAATAAATATTATATATAAAATTTGTCATTTATTATGCACAGTAAGTATTTTTTAATTATAATATTTAATGTGTATGTCATGAAATTGTTTCTTAATAGTTATAAAAAGTATATATGAAATACAAAACTTGTCATCAACTACTGTATGTTGCTTTGTAATTTAAGAGTAAAAATTACTTCACCATTTATAATAAAATATATGTACAGCTTTTTACTAAAGATTCTAAACATTTTATTTAAAGCCTGTTGTGTCTATGAAAACAACCTTAAAATGAGAATTAAAAGTGATATATCAATTGAAATCTGTAAACAAGCCCAGATTTACTCATATTTTCAATGAATTTTGGAATTTGCTTAGGAATTTCAAAGTAAAAATGATTTCTCCATAATTTTTATCAAAAGTATTTACAGTTTTTTCTAAAATTCTAAGCATTTTATGTTTACAGCGAGTTGCGTAACAACCTTAAAATGGCAATTAAAAGTTCTATAATGTTTCATTTAAAGTCTGTAAATAAATCCAGAATAAAAACTAAATAAATAAACAACATAAAATAGAATTAGATCATTCCAAAATAAAATCCATCTAAGGTCTAAAAGTCTGTAAATAACACTAAAAAGTCTAATAAATTTGATCACTTTTGAAAGTGAAAAACACTTTGTGTGTGCAAACTACTGCACTTTTTATTCTGAGTTGCCTATAAATGTATCCCTAAATTTGTTACCACTTTAACACCATAAACGCAATCAATAGTATCTAAACACCTCATGAACCTAATTTTTTTTAATAAAATATATATATATATGTTTTTTTAATGCTAGTACTTATAGCTAAAGTCACCTATATTGTATATTGGTATATGATTGGTTACACTTGTAATACAGTTACTCAACACACACACACATACATACAAACACACAGGGTGTACAATAGGCTGGAGCTGCTCTACAATGCAGGGCCTCATGCAGGAGAAGGGCTGGTCTGACTAAAGCATCCCAGGCTCCACCTACAGTGTGCGCAGGAATGGCTGCCGGGCCGGTAGCGGTATTTTTCAGGCAGGCTGCGGGCCCGGTTCAGGCCAGCCGAGCTGAGGAGAGACTGCGAGGGCGGCGCTGGAGGGAGCAAACTTCCTTTACGATTATTAACAAGAGGAACGGCAGTCGTGGAGGAGTCCACACCAGCAGCACACGAGGAAGAGGAACAGCCACACTGCTGACCGCGTTCACTGAGCGCTTCTCAAAACTCACTCTAACCTCCTCCTTTACTGTCAAACAGTGGAAGACAAAAACAGCAACACATGAGGAAGATGATTGAAGGATGACATGCTGAAGCAGAGTGGGCATTGTAAAGAGAAAACTAAACAAAAACTGGAGTTTAAAGATACACTTGACAGGTATATAATAAATAGTTGAAGTCAGAATTATTAGCCCCCTTTTTATTTTTCCCCCCTAATTTCTGTTTAATGTAAAGATATTTTTGCAACACATTTCTAAACATAATAGTTTTAATGACTCATTTCCTAATAACTTATCTGCTATGATGACAGCAAATAATATTTGACTAGATATTTTTCTAGACATTTCTATACAGCTTAAAGTGACATTTAAAGGCTTTGTATAACATTTTAAAGTTATTGTATAACGATGGCTTGTTCTGTAGACTATCGAAAAAAAATAGCTTAAAGCGGCTAATAATTTTGGCCTTAAAACGGTGCTTAAAAAATTAAAAACTGCTTTTATTTTAGCTGAAACAAAACAAATAAGACTTTCTCCAGAACAAAAAAAGTTATCAGACATACTGTGAAAACTTTGCTCTGTCAAACTTAATTTGGGATATATATATATATATATATATATAAATATATATAAATATATATATATATATATATATATATATATATGTTTTTTTATATATATTTACTATATACATAAACTATTACTATATATATATATATATATATTATATATATATATATATATATATATATATATATATATATATATATATATATAGTTAATATAGTTACAAAATTAATTTTAAAATACTTTGTTTTGAAAGTTTAATTTAATAAATAAATGCATGTTATGTAATGAAACAAATATATAACAACTGATTTATGATCTTTTTAATGTTTAAATAACAATCGCAACTCATTTCAAAATGTTTAACTAGTACTTTTGTATTAATTGTAATACAAAATGCTCTTAGAATATATTATTGTGTATTATGATTGGTTTCATAAGGTTTAAATTTGTATTCATAATTTTTAAGAAAAAAAATTAAATTTTTCAATGTCTGAATCATACAACCATCCAACAAATTATTCAAAAACATCCAAAATATTGTTCATAGACGTCTTACAATTACATTACAATGTAAAAAATCGTAAAGTTGCTGTAAAAAAAGCCACTGTAAAAAAATTATACTTAAACCTTTACTTTCTTAAAGATATCATGCATATAAAAATTGTATAGCTTTGTATTAATGTTAGTTTTTATAGATTTTACTGTTTTATAATCATTTTCAAGATAAAAAAAAAAAAAATAGTATGTACAAATTAGAAAGTGTAGAATAGGATTTTTCTTACAATTTTTACGTATTTTACATATCCTAATAAACTTTAAAACTTCCAATGTTTTATTAAAACAGCATGAACTAATAATATCATTAATAATAACTTTTTTTTTTGGAGGTCACCCTACATGACTTTGATTTGAAGAACTCTTTTCATAAAAAAGACACAATTATTTAATATTTTAAAGCCCTTTTGATCAGAAAGTTATTGAAAACATACTGCTATTAACCATATAATCATGTTCCTAGTTATAATAAAATCCTTTTGAAAAAAAGAAGGTTGAAAAAGGCTATATTAGTCACTTAAAAGCACATGCCATTAGTGCTTATAAACTAAATATATTATGATTAAAACATTGCAGCGTTCATAATTTATCAGCGAGCTGCAAGAGAATTGCATAAATATTTAAGTATGAAAATACAAGTTGACATGATTTTCATTGTTGAGCCATTTATTTCCCCTTTCGATTACCATTTACAGACAGATCCACAAATCTGTGTGCCATAAATGCAACCGCCGCATGTCTGAATATTGACGATGACCCCTCCGTTTATTAACACTACTTAACCACTTGGCAAGCGCTTTAGGTGAAATGTTCAATATGACATTTGCTTTTCCATTGCTAATAAACATTAATTAATTAGAAGCACTTTCTTCCCTGCCTGCGCTGCGACAAGACAGAACAAAAGCATGAACATACTATTCCTGATAAAAGTCAGCATGAATCAGCTCAAGGTGCAGGTGAAGATGTGCTCACGCAAGACAATCTCTTTACATTCTGCCCCAATATACAGCCAACGACATATCTAAATAAACGTGTGAAAAACAATGTCTCAGTACAAAACATGTAAGAGTCTCAGATTATGGCGAGACACTACAGGCAAAACACTATTTTTTCGTTCATGCACGACTCAATTATGTGCTCAAGTCTAAAATAAAGATAACATTCAAAACACACTTTTTAATAATTTCAAAATGTAATTGATATTGTCTAGCTGTAAATGTACACAACACTGTGAAGTTAATTTTATTTTAATTTTATAATTTTTTTTGCTTTACTATATTTTTATCTATTTCTGTTGTTAATTTATTTTAATTTAACATGTTTAGTAATTTATTTTGGCAGCAAGGTTTAATATGGCAAACAAAAATTACATTGAAATTTATAATATTTGTTGTAAAAAAAAGTTTTGTTAAAGCTTGGGGAAAAAATCATTGTCTTTGGTTATTTGCAACATTTTCAAAATTATGTAAAAACCATTGACTCTAATATGCTCAAAAATAATATTTTTTTTTTACTGTAGGATATGTCAATATATGCAATTGGTTGTATGTAATTGGTTAATCATTTACAACCAACGACAATATATTGTCAGCTTTAATTTGAGGGTATTTACATCCAAATCAGGTGAACACTGTAGGAATTACATGTGCCTCCCACTTGTTAATGGTCCAAACTAATTGGACAGAATAATAATCATAAATCAAACCTTTACTTGACTCTAATATGCTCAAAAATAAATAAATAAATAAATAAATATATATATATATATATATATATATATATATATATATATATATATATATATAATATATATATATATATATATATACACGTATAATATAAACGTGAACATTTTGTATGTGGATTTTCTGGCTGTTCATAGCATTTTCTAAGTTATTGAGTAATAAATATAAAATCCCAAAAGCCAATAGTTTTTCCACATGTTAATGTTTATAAATAGATTCACCAAAAAGGATTCAATAACAACAACAATAATAATTATAATAATATAATAATAATCATCATCTAACCAGACTTTCAATTTTTTGTATCATTTGACAATTTATTATACAATTTTTAAAAACCCGTACTACAAAAAGTGTGCAGTTCTTTATGTAATTATTATATTGATTAAGTATGACAACTATTAGTTTTTTTTTTTTTTTACACTTTTCAACTGTAGTCTTCATTAACCTGCAAAAGGGATCACAAAACCAACAATCTGCAGTTTGGACAGATATGACGTTGTGTGTATGAGGGACGCAAAGTGTTTGAAATGGGAACTGATCAAGCTCACCCGCCTGCCACCCCAGCCATAAGACTCCAGCCCAATGCTATATACATACAAGGCAAGAGGTTAACCAATATCTGGTGTAAGTGGAAAAGCAGTTTCCGCCCGCTCCCCAAACCTTGCTCAGAGCAATAAATAGATGGTTATTTGTGCCGTCAGCTGCCGCATAGATTTAAAGGCCGCCACAGATAACTCCTAGATTCATCTGGCCCCTGTCAAACACGAGCAGCATTACACACAGAACATCCGCTCTGGCACTTTCACTGTGGATTTACAGTAATCCAGACGGCAACTGTCCCTTTATGAGATGCAAATCCTGTGACGAGCCGCAATTGTGCATTCTTACAAGGCCATTGTTAAATTATACAAAATACATCTGTGAGGAGAAAGCGTTTTTAAAACTTTATTTCGTGGCTGATCTAAATAAATGAATTTGTATAATCTAGGGTTATTGTAGTTAAAAACTAAAATCATATCTATCTATCTATGGTTATTAAATAAAATGAATTTTGTTTAATCTGGGGTTATTGTATTAAACTAAACCATATCTGTCTATCATATATATCGAAATACAAACATTTTACTTCAAGTATGTGAGCAAATATTTCTAATTTTATTTTGGTGAAACGTGGTTTACAATTGGTTAAAATTGTTTACTTGATTCCTTTAGATTAAACTAAACTAGTTGATTCCTTCGTTTAAGACTGGCCATAAATTCTAATAAAGTTTAAAAAACACTTTCCCTCACATCCCTATTCTCTATAATTTAACAAGAATGACTTGAAAAATCAAATACATTCAATCCATCTTAATTATTCAACTCATTTTCCTTAAGTGTATATTGTTTTTAGCTTATAAAAAGTACACAAATGTCTTCATGACACTAACATAACACTGGTATACATATGACCAGGGGCGGATTTGACCAATTAGCGAGGTAAAACGGGAAACCTGGGACCCCAATGAATATCTGGAAGTATAAAATATACCTATAAACTATATATAACATTGTTTTTACCACATTTTGTATGGTAAGAGTTAAAACAAATCCAATTTAACGTAATTAAATAGTATTTAATATACAATCAATTATAAATAATTATAATAATGTAATAATAATAATATTACAAAATAAAATATCCATCAGGGAGCAGTCCAACAGTCAAATTTATAAAAAAAAAAAAAAAAAATAATAATAAAAATAATAATAAAAAAAAAAAAAATAAATTATACATATATACATACACATATATATATATATATATATATATATATATATATATATATATATATATATACATACATATATATATATACATACATATATATATATATATATATATACATACATATATACATACATATATATATATACATACATATATATATATATATATATATACATACATATATATATATATATATATATATATATATATCATATATTATATATATATATATATATATATATAGATATTATATATAGATATATATATATATAATATATATAATTTCTAGTTGTAATTCATTTTGAGAAAAGTAATCATTTAAAAAGTAGAGATTGCATTAATTTAAAATGTCGAAGAGGATTGAGTGGCCCCAAAATCACTAAATCCACCCCTGATACACCAAAGATAAACAGTAACACTTTCAGATGCAAAAATACCAGAAAACAGTTGTCAATTTAACCTAAAAAACACCTGGCAAAATAAAAAGACCTAACAGCAACATTAGCTGGTGACACGTTCACCCAAAACACATCCAGCTATGAACCACTGTATTCTCGTTTTCCTGGAGTTTTAGCGCCATCTGCTGTTCGTGACGCCGCAACACACAAACATCTCCACACGCAAGTCTGCAAAACAGCATTTCGAGATCTTCAATCATCCCTCGCAAGGACACAGAGCTTTTTATGCAACATCTGGATTTCATATGGATCCTTCCATTCAGCACCTGACCTTTTCATGCACATGTTTGATGCATCTGACCAGAACCCAACGCCGAAAAACTGTCATCACGGCCCCCCTTCCTATCAATCCCGGCAATCTACAGAGAGAGCTGAGCAGGGCAGCTTTTGTGCTGTAATGCTGGTCGGAGGGGGGGTGGGGGGATCAAAAGCAAAGAGCCAAAGCAGGCAGGTTGCACGAACCAATGAAGGAATGAGGAAAACAGAGAAGTACACTTACGTGATCTGACATATCCGTTAAACTTATATTTGGCTGAGGAAAATGAGAGGATATAAAGAGAGAGAGAGAGAAAGAGAAAGAGAATGAGGGTGAGACAGACAGCAGAAAGACAGTACATCACACTTACACAAGGACAGAAAGAAAGACAAGTCAAGTTAACGGCAGTTAGGATGATGAAGATAATGATGATTAAAGAAACAACAAGAAAAAAAGAGGGATGATTGGTGGAAGAATTGGGCTTAAATGAAGCGATGAAATTCAAGCTGCCTGTTCAGCGTTTCCACAGCACGGATCCATTTTAAGAGTCAAATGTTGGATTGTGGGAGCGAGGCCCATGATGAACATACTGCACAAATCCTAACAACCTCAACAAGGATCATCGTGGCATTTGGAGTTCGGATGAGGAAGAGAGAGCGCTTTTAAGTCATAATTTTATTTGCGACACTCGGTTTGATGAAAACCAGTGAAACCAATCAAACAGATGTTAGCAATCTCGAGACTTAAGTAAATAGTAAAACAACAAATTACAGATGTTTCCCATCACGTAATTGCTTCTGTAGAAATGAAACGCTGCCGGCTGATCATTTCTGATCAGTAATTACTATCTGTCAAACGCGGATGAATGCCAAACTGAAGGCATGGCAAGATGGGAGAATAAAGAGGATTAACTGAACAAATGTGTGACAAGGAAAACAACCAAATCATTAGAGAACATGAACTAATTCTTTTGTATTGGTGAACTGTCTTTTTATGTTTATAATGTAATGTATTTTTGAGGGAAAATAATAATATAAGAATAAAATAATAAATGGCATTACAGTTATAAAATTGTAGTAGTTATACTGGTCACTCTTGGTCTCAAACTCTTAATTTGCTTATTAATAACTAGAAAGGTTGGTATTGGATAGGCTTTGCGATGTAGAATAAGTTGATTCTAATAAGTTGTAGAATATGTGCTCTGGAAGTACAACTAAACAGCAGATATCTTATTAATAGCCATTTAATAGTCCACTAGATAACAGCAAGAGATGTTATCATTATATTAATATCACAGCATATTAACACATATTTTCTCTTTGCTCTTCTTATTTATTTAGATAGATCTTGCAAACAGCTTACATTTTTTTGCCCCCCAAAATTGGAAATTTTATATTTCACCCTTATTTCCTCTCAAATGGACTTTAAGTCATATGTTGGATAGGAAACTGGAAGAAAATTCAACAACATTTTTATTTAGTTTTTCTAGAATTTTGCTCTATTAAAATGTATTTAATATTTTTATCTTACATATGCATTTGGGTGTTCTAATTTTGGACCATTATCATAACTTATTTTGTTAGATTAGCTCTAGATTTGGCTTCAGTACTGACTAATCACAAATGCACAAACATAATATTGTAAAGCTTCCTTTAGAAAATGTACATGAGAGATTTACTTGTATACGCGGAGCACTTTAGGATGCTTTTGGATTCATGCAGCTTGCTCTGTGCTACAAAGTCTCATCTTTTGTTACGAGTACTGTATCTGATGCCATAAAGGTCAGAGCGCAGGCCCAGGGCAGGGCGGTGACACAAGCGCTCAAGCAGGAGCCTCGCGCCGGTCCTGGCATATGTCGCTTGAGATCTGCAGGCACAGGAAGAGTCGGCCGACTCTCTGGCTAGCATCTGTCCTACACGGCGGAGGGGATGACCGGCCCTGCTCCTGCCTGGTGGTAAGGAACTGTCAGCTTGAGTTTCATGACACACCAGCTGAGCTGGGGAAATGAAAATGCAAACATAATTTTCATGTCAGGCTGCATAAGAGCCGACGGTGCTGAGTTCCACCCTGCAAGGAGCGGACAAGATCCATTCTATGGGCTGCGCCGCCCCGTCCCGCCCCTACCGTGCTTGTCACATCCTTGCCAACTCCAAGAACCAACCAGAGAAGGCAAGAGGAGAGAAAAAAATGTCCCAAAGACTCAAATAGGAAAAAAAGGAGCAGTGACCTCTCTCCCTCTCAGTATGCTAGGCGATTGTTGTTTATAAAACAGCCATGTCTAGGAATGCCCTGCTGGAAACTTCCTTGTAAAGCCTCATAAGTTCAAAACAGGAATTAATACCCTTTGTGATGCCGAGCACCTTGAGAGTCTTTAAAGCCTGTGTAATGAGGGGATAAGTCTCGGCAGGTGGAGCGGAGGGACTGTTATTGTCATTGTAACTTAGAGCAGAGGCAGCTAACTCGTTCAGGATATTTGCTCCCTAAAGCCTGCACTTGCAGAGATAACAAACTCTTCTTAATAGTGTGCAGTGCACCAGAGCTATAATGAGAGCTCCATTGCTCCCTACTCCTCGTCAACAACTCTCTGGGCTTTGACTGCAGCCAAAAGAGAGCAAAAGAGAGACACGGTGTCGACTTCTCATGCATCTCTTTTTCATGCAAATAATTATTTGTCTGGTTTTGGCAGAAATGTGCATTACCATCCTGAGTGATGCATGCACGAAATCAGAACAAAAAGTGCAGGAGGGCTGTTTGAGAAAGTGCCCATCAGGGAACATTACTTCTGTAAGACAGAGTGCATTTACTGCCACGTGTTTCATGCATTCAGCAAAATTACGGCATCCAGGGGAGTAGTATTTATTTCAGCAATAACTGGGCTACTATAATGTGCAGGTATAAGATCACCATATTAAGCTTAGTGCGGGGATGTGCTGATATTTATGCTTTCTAACCCATTTGGGGTACAGAAACACACAATCTGCAATTTATTGGATAGCGTCAGTAGCTACATTTCCAAGTCGTGAATTTAATTTATGCAGGGAAATATCACAAATATGATTCAAATAAGATCTCACATTTCTAAAAGTATAGAACAATATTTTGGATGAAAATTGGTGAAAAAAGTTGTAGAAACCGATGCAAAGATAGTTTTAAATAAAACATAGAAATGAATAAAAATATAGGTCTATATATATATATATATATATATATATATATATATATATATATATATATATATATATATATATATATATATATATATATATACATACATACACACATACATATATATATATATATATATATATATATATATACATACATACATACATATATATAATTATGAATTGCAAATTTGCACTTTTTTCATATTGATAAATAAATAAATAAAATGCATTTATGGAAATAATATTTAAGAAATAATTCACTTGAAAAATAATAAAATAAAACTTTACTCACACTCAAGTGGTTCCATACCTTTATGAATTTCTTGTATCAATTTATTGGTATCCATAGATAAATAAAAAATACACTATGGAAGACCTGGTACAAGTCTTAAATATTCTTCAAAAAATATTTGTGGTCAACAAAAGAAGGAAAAGGGTGAGTAAATGAAATCCTTTTATAATAAAAAAATAAAATAAATAGGGATAAATTATTAAACAGTATTCTTTATTAAAATTAATAAATCATTCTTAAGCAAACTGTCAATTAAAATAAATGCAGTAAACATTACAGCCTTTTTTTGAGGGGGCGGGGTAATGGGCAAAATACTAATATATAGATTGCTTTCACTTGATGTCATTGATGATGCGCGAGACTCAGATCGAGGGTAGGAAGTGATTCTCCTACATAGGAATCGCTATCAGATCATCGAAATATTTCTGTTTTATGTTGCTTATAATTGTTTAAATCGGACAATATAAGAAATGCCGAAGAGCTTTTCCATAAACTTTCAAAAACTTTTGCTCATAAAGAGGGGAAAGTTCAAGAAACTGTCTGAAAGCGTAAGAAAAGGCGGCATAAGCATTCATTCAATACATCCATGTGTACAAACATTTTTTTAATGCGATAATTAGTTTGACAGAACCAATGAAGATTATTTACACGCTTAGATATGTGTAGAAATGTGTTATATAAAAGTCAGATGCAACCACCACACTTATACAAAATTCAAGTCTTTACTGGCATTTCGGCAGAATAAACAACCATAACGTTAACATCTATATAGCAGCAGTGGTGAATGTTTGTTAAGGATTAAGTTCATTAACCGAACAAAAAAGAATTGCAACACTTGCGACAAACTAGACGGGTATTATTGTGGAGCACTTTTTCCCCATTCCAAAAATAAATAAGTAAATAATAATGCGTCCACGCATTTGTGTGCGTTGATCTTTTATTTCGTGATGTCTGGACTCCATCAGACTCCATCTGAATTTTGCGCGACACCAGAACAACTTTATTGAAAACAACCTATGTGGATCGACTGCAAATCAATTGCACTAGAATAGAATAGAACTAACAAAGTGACGACATGTTCAGAGAATTTAGTTAGAAAAGAAAAATCATTACTGACTGCAAAATCAAAGTCAGATGAAGAAACTCTGTGAATTCCTCATCATAGAGATGTAATGCTAGATCTGAGGCAGAACCAATGAGAGAGAGTCAAAACAAAGCCACAGCTGGCATTAGCTGTCAGTCTTAGTCAACACGCACTTAATCTAGGAAGAAAAAAAAACAGCAGCAATGAAAACCAATGAAGGCTGACACTACGTGAAGAGATCAGTAACTATGTAATGACCAGTAACTGGTTTCCAGGGATATCACCACAAACCAAAACACAAGACACAAAGTCAACCTCATCATAGTGTCTGATGCTAATCTAAAGTGATGTGGCGAACAGTCGGAAGGCAGTTGTAGAGGAAATGCGATCGCCTGAACTGACCCCTACTTTTATAGTAGGTCGCACCGCTGCCATTCCTAATTGACAGACGCTTTAGTATTTCACATCTGCTACGGCTTAATGAGAAGACCCCTGTTCAGCGCTGTCCTTTACACAACTAACTGCTTCAGTCATCTGACCTCATCCAATATCCTGAGTCACTGCCATCTCAATTGAGTTCCTGTCAGGAGATCTCTTTTTAACTTTCCCATTGAGCCTGACAGTCCCACTGTGGTATACAAGGCATTAAATAAAGCACATTGACTTTTTCTCCCCTGATTGCTGGCTAAGAGAAAATCATCGAAGAGGATCAGATCCTGTGGAAAGGGGGAGAGTTTGATGTGTTTTTTCAATTGCACCTAAACGTGGACTAAAGGAAGAGGTTTTATTTCAGCCGGTGGAAATGGTGGAGGCATTAATGGCTTGCGGTTGTAAAACATGATTGTCCAAGAATAGCACAACAGACATTGCCAGTGTATACTTACTCTTTATGAACAGAAAAGTACAGAAAAATCTCACTAAAGATCCCTTTCAATCACAATCTAGCATCTAGCATGCGAATTAAACATCGTTTTGGTAAATTACAGGCATATACAGTTTTGACTGCTTTTCACTAACTGATATCCTTCCAATTTTGATGAACAAATACAGTCAAAAAGGATCTTGACCAGTGAGATGGACATTTCAGAGACATTTGCTTGTTTTTAATAAATTATATAGCAAGACATACAGCCGGATCTCACAGGAAAATGTAACTACTGCATTCGTACAATGTCATTTGTACTAAATATTTATTATTTGTCAAACAAATTTGTGCCCGTAACCCTGCCCCTAAACATAATCGTCAATAGGGGTGTACAAATGAGATTGTACAAATTCAAACTAATTATTAGACATTAAATTATAAAGTTCCGAATTACTGTGAGATTATTTTGACACAGCCCATAATTAATGAACACATTCAAAATTCAAAGACTGAAAGATTGTGGATATCCAGTGTTTGAACCTGGGGGAAGAAAACAATTAGCCATTCATTAGCATCTTCCTTAACCGTCAAACACTGAACACATTGTAAAAAAAACATCATTAGTGTCAATGTACACATTCAGCCCATGGATGTTCGATTAAAAGCACATCATATAGGTCACATGTACATCTGCCATGTAAAAGTGTAAACACCAAAACAGTGACTGTAGAAGGTCACTGGCACCGCACAAGTGCTCCACCAACACAGCATGCGCCAACACAGTCTTACTGCACCTACTGCAGCACTAACACAGAGAAGCCACGTCACTTTAACTACCACCAACTCACCAAACAAAAAATGTACTAGTGTACCAACCAATAAGCCACAGGTACGGAAAAAATGGAGGAACGAAACAGACGTAAAACACAGCACATGAAACACTGCACAGACACACTCACAGGTCACGGACATCGAACGGCATGTGATTTGGCGATCGAACTTACAGGCACGTAAACTGGTTGAGCAATCATGAACAGAGACAGAAGAAAGTGGGAAGGCCCTCTGAAGGCTGTCCATGTTACTATGTACACTGCCTGACATGCACGAGCAGTCGCGCTCAGAGCGCCCGCAATCAAAACAACATGCCAGTTTCATTCGCTTGTAGACGGACATCTTGGCTACAGTCATGTGTTGGATGAGAGGAAAGGAAAGCAGCAGGTTAATGGCAAGGATCAAAAGAGTTTTTCAACCAGGGAAGTCTGAAGGTAACTTTTTCAAACAGGAACAAAAAGTGCAATGCCTTAGCAGGAAGCTCTGACAGGCTTGACCCGCAGATGGACCACTGTATTCCCGCTTGCTTTTTTCTTTGCTTTCGATTCTGTTTACACTGCAAAAGTAAAGTACGGTCCAAATGTGTTACTACATGCCAAATTTCACTTTGGAAACTTCCGAATGAGGGCTATCGTGGCAGGAAGCAGTCGTCTCATTGGGGTCAAGCCGTGCCCTAAGGCTGATCATGTCATAAAAGGTCAAAAGGTCAGATATGACAATATGATCAGGAGTCGGGGCAAGGTACATTCAGGCAGAGAGGAATGGGTGAAGGTGTTCAGCAGCAAAACCTCTTTGGATAACATCCTCTGTATCTAAAGGACAGGATCACGTACCTGAATCCCATCATGCAGCAGCAGGTTATCGGCATCACAACGTGCTACAGGCTCTAACGTGGGTGCTCTATTCTGTTCGTCAAACTCTGCTCACCACTGGGGGAATTGAACATGCCAAACGACAGCTCCTCCTTTTCACGATTGGAAGATCCAGTTCCATGCATTGGGCATATTTAATTCAAACATACAGTACGTGGGGAGTATATGTATGCGTGTCTGCATGTTTGGAACTCTCAAAAGAGCTTTGGTGAGAGACTATAGCAGCATTTGATTGCTGTGAATCAAACTAAAAACAGTCCCTGGTACACATTCTCCTGGTGCCACCTCGCTAAAAGACCGTAATCAAGTCTGGCACCCTCAAAAGAGCAAACAATCCACTGGGAAAAGCCTGCTTTTGACTTCCATCTGAGGTTATGAGCCTGAATTAAGAGGCCAATTTCAGTTGTATGCTGGAGAGATAATACGGTAAATGACTTGGCCTTTAGAGCCATAACCTCAGGGACTGTTATTCGTACAGAACCATGCAGAAGAGCTGAAATTAAGGAGAACAGGCATGCAGAAGGAGGCGACCGCAGTCATATCTCTTGAAACGGCAGCCCGGTCTACTATTCACGGGGCTAAAACAGATTAAGGCAATGCGAAAACATGCAGCAGCGGGGCTTCTACTTAATTTCATGCTGAAATCTGTCGCTTCAGAGTTTGAGGGTTGACATTCATCGCAGCACATAGTATGTGGTTATGTTAGTCAGTGAGACATGGAGGGCGGAAGAGACACAAGACAACATGATGATGTGAGTGACTGAACATGACTACACAGAGAGCCTAATTACTGAAGCCTCTTTAACAGAACTAGCCGATTTAGCAAGAATGCTCTCAGCATGCATCGACTTTCCTCACCCAACAACGGTCCGTAATTCAAAGCAGGCTATGTTAAGATGCTAACGTACAGCATAGGAACACATTTGTGGTGTTTGGTGAATAGGTGTGAGAACAAAACATACATTAGATACAGTTCAAACATGTGTGCTTAAAATACTAATGCAACCAATATAAAAGCTAACAACACCCTGGCTCCTTGGGGAGACCTACAATAAGAAATCCATTTGACAAGTGAGTAGACCCTACAGTGTACACTGGCTGATAGCATTCTTGCTAAATAGGTTCATGAGGACCTCAGTTTTCCCATTCTGTTCCGTTCTCATTTATAGAACTGCAGTGGCATCTAGTGGCCAATGCTGTGTACAGAAGCAAGGTCAACAACACCGTGAGCCTAATGTTGTGAGATGCAGCGATCATCAGTAAGGGCAGTGAGTAAAAAAGGGCCTGACTACTGAAAACAATTGAAATGCAAGACATTTCAATTCTTCCCGATGGTTCTTGTGTTGTGTAGAGAGGCTAGGCAAGGGCCGGAGCGGTGGAGACAAAGGGGAGGCTGTAGGCAAGAGGGAGACCAGATTGTTTTGATTGTGTTTTAGAGACGATGCTCGTTAATTCTAAGAATTCGAAGAACTTCCCACAGAACTCTTTCCACTCTCTGAAACTACAGCAGCATGCGAAATTGCATCTGACAGTGAGGGGACGGATTCAAGTCGACTCAACCTCCCCTTTGGCACTCAGAGGTCCATGACTAATGGTAGCAAAATCAATCAACTTGTTTGACTATTCATATTGTCATGACAGGTTTCGTTGAGTTTTGAGAGGATCTGAAACGAATCTCCGATTTCAGAATGCTGCTGTGAGTAAATCTTTTAGGAGGAACTGTGTTATTGGTCAAGGCCTGGCCTTATTCTTCTCTGCTTTTAGAGACTGGTTGTGTAGATGTCAGGGCAGGGACGTTTTCAGGCCGGTAAATCCTGCCGTATTACTGTTTTGGGCTGACGACAGTGGAGAGATGAGAGGCGTAGGAGGGATGCAGCAGCTAGACTGATACATGCAACATAGATATATAGATATATAGAACTATTATCAGAGTGAGACAGTTAGAGTGTACTCTGGGCCACAGGAAACCCGTTTTTACTCACAATATGTCACTACCAGTGAGAAGTTTAAATAAAGAGGCGATATTCCAAGGCAGCAAGGAAGGAAATACATCAAAAAATGTGTCAATGATGATAAAGAAGGTGAAATAAAAGAACACAAACTTCCATTAAACCTAACGTATGTGAGGCTGCTGGCCTTGTTTTGGGAAGGTTCACATCATTAAAAACATGAGTTATGCGAAAACTGAAAAATAAACAAATCTTTTAGCTCAAAGTTACACTATAAGGGTGCTTCCACACCTAGATATTTGTTTCAGAACCTGAAATATGTGAAACTCGCAATCTAGCTCGGATACGCACCAAATCAATCGGTCCAAGAGCACCTGAATGAGGTGGTCTCGGTTCGATTGAAACGAACTCTGTAGCAAATCGATTGTGGTGAGAAAGCAAAATAATCTAACGAAATAGGCTATATCAAAGTGAATTATGGTTATGTAATAGCCATATTTGTGGCAATATGAAGAGAGAATGATGAGTAGGGTGGGATGTAATTTCTACCGGTAAATGTGTTTCATATCAAATACGAAAATGAAAGCATGCTCAAATATCGGAAAAGTGCTGAGTGCTGTTAGGAAAATTGACCGAAATTACCATCTGATAAATTTCCATATTTTAGTCTTATAATATTTTGTTTTAGGCCTATTGTTTTGTTTATTTCTGCACTGACACCTAGAAAGAAAGATCAACTATGATCTGCTTCAGAAATGAGGCTCTATGAGAAAGTCTTACCTCTCTGATTTATATTTGGTAACGATGTCTGTGGGTGTCAAAATGAAAGCGTGCCTTTTCGCTTATATTGTGTTATTGCTCATGATCATAAATTAAAATAACCAAGTAATAGCTTAGCGAAATCCGTCGAACTCTGATCAATGTGAGGAGAGTTTACATGCACGTGACTTGTTTTTGGTTCATTTAGAAATTTTGCCGTGTGAAAGGGAACCACACCAAGAACAAAGTGCAACATTGTAACAATTTTAATCCCAGTTTAGGAAAAAAATTAATAAATTTTAAAAAAAATTCTATCTACAGGTGTGAAAGCACCCTTATTTAAAAGTGTAGGGGGAGTTTTGGGAAATAGATTAATACTTGTATTCAGTAAAGATATTTGCAGTGTTTGAAATAAATAATATTTTTCTATTATAAAAATATTAAGTGCAACTATCTTCAACATTGATAATAGCACAAAAATAAAGTTTGAGATATTGAAGACTGGAAAATAACTGATGGAAATAAAGGTTGGCCATTACAGAAATAAGTTACAATTTATTAACTATTTAAATAAAAAATTATTACTTGATCAAATTAACACAGCCTTGGCTTTCATAAGTGATTTCTTAAGAAAAAAAAAGGCAGTTGGTGTTCGAATGTCATATATGTATATAATTGTATAGACATAGAAACCAAACAAGGGTCTGCAGTTCAAAAGGCAGCTGTTTAAGAGTGCACACTGAAAGGTCACTGGGAATGAAGCTGAATTATTTATCTTGTGGCTAACTGGTTTGGACAAATGCTTATATAGGTCATGTAATAACAATGCATCATTCCAACATTAATGTTAATGTTTGCTCTACTTACATATTTCTTCATTCTACCTACTGTAGCAAACGGAAGCGATGTTGCTACATCAACTGTATGTATATATAAATATAATTATGAGGGTGTTTAAAAAAATCCATTTCTATCAAATTATATAAATGTCTACAGGAGCGGCTCTGACAGTGGACTACACTCTGAGCTATTAATCTCTCTTCTACTTCAGTGACTTGCTGTCAGAAAGTGTTTTCGCTGGGCTGAGGCAGTGGGACATGACAGTGGCGCGTCTGAACGGCACTTGCACAGGGCGTTCTGGGTAAACAGGGTGGATATGATTGGTAAAATGATCCTGGGCCAGGAGTGTGTTTTCAGTGTGTCTGGTTTGGATGGGCCAAGCTGCTCTTGCCTTTTGTTTTTCCACCTGACTGGTGTCATTACCTCCGCCTCTCTCCCACTGATGCCACTGTGAGCTGACAGCCTCTCTCTTCAGCCCTGCTAATCACGTCGGTCCCTCTCTACATCTGTATCTCCCTCTCTACCATTAGCATGCTGATGACTGCCTTTCCTCAAGAGTCACACTGTTCACCTTGTCATCTTTCTCCCTCCGTTTCTGTGCTTCCAATTTGGAGGTAGACTCCTTTATATGAAGTCTCTAGTTTGTTGCTATCTTTTTTTGTTCATATAGTTCTTGTCAAGAAGAAAAATTTACACTTTTTTTGTATTAGCTTTTTTTGGTTGCAAGGCAAGGCTGCAATGGATTTGGTAAATAAATGTAGTATTAGATGTATTAGATTTGAAGAAGATTAGAATTTAGCGTTAACATTTTCAGCTTACTACTGAACATTCTATCATTACAAATGTAACTGGGATAACATTGTTTATAGACCATTTTGATGGATGCAAACAAAAACAATGGTCCCAATGCATTTCCTGTTTTAATTTTTTTTTTTTTTATATAGCTTCCGAGATTCCAAAAAGAGTGACAAATTGATAAATAATGTTATGATAGTCGTTTTTACATTAAGTTATGATTGAATCGCCTCTTGTTACAGTTATGAAATAGTTTGATAACAAGCAAGAAATGTTCATGGGCCAATGATATCACCACATTGAAATGGTCTATAATATTTTCCTACTGATTTGGAATCGGTCTGTGTTACACTTCTCTGCATACCATACAGATTTAATTACTTGGATATTTTGTGATACTTTGCTCTGTTATTACAAAGTACAGTACATTACTTTTATTAAAGCATGAGGGAAGTTTTTATGTTCTGAAAGAACATTTGTTTGATGTTTCTTGCTTCCCTTGGCTGCATTTATTTGATGAAAACTTTGTAAAACCAAATAACATTATGGAATGTTAAGATTCAAAACAACAGTTTGTAACTTATTACAGTAATGGCAAAATTTTAATAATCATTATTTATATTAATATTAAATTATTTATTTATAATCATATTATGTTATTTCACTCACTGCTCAACTGTGATTGTTAATCATGTAAATCTTTACCTTCACCTCAGGCTGATTTAATGTGTCCTTTCTGAATTAAAGTGGTTGTTGTTTTAAAGCACTGGCATCTAATGTTTGAATGGGAGTTTTGTTGTGTAATTATGTGCTTTTTCCAAACTAGTGTATATTTTCTATCCTGTACTACTATGCAAAAGGCAATTTTTTTATTATTAAACAGTTTAATTATTGTACTTGATCACATTCTTTTAAAAATATATGGTATATGCTGTATTCACTCTATGTAAACCTCTGACTACAGTGCAAAAATGTGAAATGGTATTTTATTTAATGTTAATAGCTGAACAGTGACTATTAAATAGTAGTCTATCATGGCATTCATGAAGTACAAGGCTAAAAATACTAGGACGTCCTACTGTTTCTGCTGAGTTTCTGAAGCGTATACCTGATTTGCACTTTACTATCCTATAAGACTCTGGGAGAAGTGAAACTATTAGATACTAAAATATGAAAAAATAAAAACTGCAGGAAAGTGTAAGCACTTTTTTGAAGTGTAAGCACTGTAGTTATGAAAAAAGTTAATATTTTTACTAGCACTTCATCAACACAAAGAACTAAAAAGCTAAAATCTAAACTTTAAAGTTATACTAGTGCAAGTGTACTTTATACTTTTAGACTGACTTTCAAAACCCCAACAAAGTCTAAATGCTAAAGAAAAACAATATCTAACGGGCTATACAATGTAGCAGTGCCTTACAAAGTGAAAAAAAGAGGAGTTGGCGGACACTTTCTGTTCAGAATAGTCGGGTGTACTTACTTCTCTTGCAGCCACACTTTTTAATCCGTTTGGGATCTGTGATGTCATCATGACATGCTTTGCAGTAGAAAAATGCTCTGAAGAGAGACAGCAAAGAATTGAATATTCTGCTTTAAGTGTGCACTTCGCATTTCAGTTTTCAAATGTGTTTAAAAAAATAAACAAATAAATAAACATCAAACAAATGCTGATGGCCTGAGTACACTTACCTTTTCACCTCTTTGGCGTCACTGGCAATAAAGAATCCCAGCGTCCCCTCCTGCATTTTAACGTGATTTCCCGGGTTGATCAGAATACTGTTCAATCAGAAAGAGGATTATTCTCATTAACTTGAAGAAAATCAATCTTTCACATTCAACACTCTAATCAAGAGGAATGGTACACATTTTTTGGACCTTGCTGAGAAGACTGATGAGAAAACATGCATATACAGCCTCAAATTTTATACTGGAATTGTATTTTTTTATGTATAGAGCTGCAGGGAAGGGACAGGTTCAAGAAATACTGCTTAGGCCACGTGAATACATTATAATATACAACATAATGACTTTTCTTCTTTGTTTGAACAGTCAGAGTGATGAGACAGAAGAAAGAATTAAAATTGGGGTGGTGACTATTGATGTTTTGGTCAACAGGCCTTCAGAAACACAGTGTGAGGTCTACTGCCACACAACAGTGCAACTGAATTCTTTCTTTAGTGCAGTGGAAAGCAAGGGAATGAGCAGCCCACCAAGAGTTCAGGGTGAATCTCTGAATCTGCAGTAAAAGCATTACTAAGCCAATACATGCCATGCTGTTTAACTCAAAGTTGCTTTTGTGCAAACATGATATACATTTTATACAAATATATAATCTGGTATCATTACATTTGAAGTATCAGTTCATACGCTATTATTTTAAATATTGTTATTATCGAACCACATCAATGAAAGAAGAAGAAAAAAGCACAGGAGCAGAGATTGCATTACCAGAAATCAGCACCTGTCACTATGATGAAAGTTCCTGTCGTTTTCATTTTTGATTTGTCATTTTTATGGAATATTACATAAATCTAATATCTGCATGTCATGTAATCTTTTAATAATCAATTTTACATCTTTGACCTGGGAGTATTTAACCTTGAGTAGCCATTTAATACATAAAAATACCATTAGTTTAGTATTTTAATCAGGACTTGACAGCAGCTGTTTCCATCCACCTATTTTTATGCGCATTTTGGATATGCGCATCAAAAACAGTAGATAGAAATGGCAAGATTCATTCATTCATTCATTCATTCATTTTCTACCGCTTTTCAGGGGCAGAACCTTAGGAGAGAACCCCAGACTTCCCTCTCCCCACACACTTCCTCCAGCTCCTCCGGGGGGATCCCGAGGCGTTTCCAGGTCAGCCAAGAGACATAGTCCCTCCAGCGTGTCCTGGGTCTTCCTCGAGGCCTCCTCCTAGTGGGACATGCCTGGAACACCTCCCTAGGTAGGCATCCAGGAGGCATCTGAAACAGATGCCCGAGCCACCTCAGCTGACTTCTCTCGATGTGGTGGAGCAGCGGTTCTACTCCGAGCTCCTCCCGGGTGTCAGAGCTCCTCACCCTATCCATAAGGGTGCGCCCTGCCACCCTTCGAAGGAAACTCATTTCAGCCGCTTGTATCAGAGATCTTGTCCTTTCGGTCATGACCCAAAGCTCAGAAATAAGTGCGGTTCAAAAACCCCTTATGAGTGCAAGAACATCAAGGACTGTGACGTTCACCAGTATGGCGCAGCCAGGGCCCCACCCTGGAGCCAGGTCTGGGGTTGGGGCTCATATGTGAGTGCCTGGTGGCCAGGTTTTTTCCCACGGAACCCGGCCGGGTTTAGCTCGAAGAAGCGACGTGGGACTATCCTCCCGCAGGCCCACTACCTGCAGTGGGAGCCGTAAGGGGCCGGTGCATTGTGGAACAGGTGGTGGTCAAAGGTTAGGACTAGAACAACGCAATCGTCAGTGACAGAAACTGGCTCTTGGGACATGGTATGTCACGTCACTGGGAGGGAAGGAGCCTGAGCTTGTGCGGGAGGTGGAACGGTACCGACTAGAGATAGTTGGGCTCACCTCCACGCACAGCTGGGGCTCTGGAAGGTGCGCATAAAAAACATGTGCGCATAACCAAGTAGGATAAACTTTTTATTCAATAAGGGAAAAATGTGCATAACCTACGATGGAAACACTTTTACCAAACAAATTTCCGTAGGCGCATTAAAAAAGTCATGTGATTTTGTAATAAGAGACTATATGATGATAAAAACGTGTGAATGGACAAACCAGCAGGGTGAGCACATAGTAAAACATCTAAAATGTGGTTTTGGTCATTCTAAAATGCTTTAACTGTTTCAGTATTAATGTTAGTATATTATTAATGACCTCCAGAATAGTCAAGACCATCTGTGCTAGTAATTTATTAAATAAAGAAAAGATTCAAGCAGCTTCTCCTACCGTAGCAAATTCAGTTTTTACTGTTGATATTTGGCACCAGTTAATTAGGAAGTGACGATTTTGTTCTCTTTGAATTGTTGTATGGACTGCTGCTTTATTCGCACATCTTTTATGCGATATTCCAGCTTTACACATATCTTTGAATGGAAACAGTTATTGCTAATCACCAAATGCAGGTGGTTTTCAACAAATGTGTGGCCAGTAAAATAAAAAGGACTAGTAGTAACTTCTTAAAACCACTGCTACAGTGGCTGCAGGTGAACAAAAAGGCAGATTTCAAGCTCTTTAATATATTTGAAAAATTTGATTTTTTTTCAGCAGATATCACTCTATTCTTCTGACACATATTATTTCACAAATCACAATTTGCTTATTTGGTGCAACAGAATCATCTCCAATTTTTCAATTTTTTTTAATAAAACAGTAAAGCATTTTTTCCAGGTTTCTTTGCTAAATCGTAAATTCACGTAAACAGCAATTACCAAATTTTGTAGCCAAAGTCTTTTGTACTTTGGATTAATTCATGTGTCATTGTTGAATGTATTTTTAATGAACAAAAGAAAGAAAGAAAGAAAGAAAGAAAGAAAGAAAGAAAGAAAGAAAGAAAGAAAGAAAGAAAGAAAGAAAGAAAGAAAGAAAGAAAAGATGTCAAATTTAAAAAGACTTTCAAAGTTCTAATGTCAAAACATTAGACAGGACATTTTGGTTAATGCAACCTCTGCTCTGAGGTTTGGCTCCTAGCGCTTGTTCAATTCCAGCCTATTGTGAAGAAATACCAGTCACTGTCAAACCTAAGCCTGCGCTGTCAATGTCTCTGTGTGTCTTCCCTTGGTGGGTGAGGAATTTTGGATGTTTATGAATCCAATATCAGCTTCTGACAGATATTTGGGAGAGTCTGGTTTGTACCAGTACAGGTTCAACAGTGTAGACAGAGCCACTACTGAACCGCGGTATCATTCCCCATTAATTAGACAGAGACGGGACGAGACAACACCGCCATCAATGGTTGCCAGCTGTTAGGAATTATCAATGAATTTAGTGGTGGCTGCAACATTTGACAAATGCCCAGCATGACTACAGTGCCAAGCCCAGAAAGCCCAGACGAAAGGGAAAAAGTATGTAAAAGTTCCTACTATTGCATAAATTCAATAAATCGGCGGCCAGTATGACTGATATCCATATACTTATTTACTGTTTGATATCCGTAGTCTATCAAAACCCTTTCCTCTGGGCTTGTCAAACAGCCACCTTATCAGAAATGAAGGCCGAAAGAGGGGGATTTAATCCATCATAAAGCGGAAGATGGCTGGTCAGTTAATGAAAAATGTCAGAAAGCGCTCTGTCTTGCTTGAAATCACTGTGCTGGGTTATTTATCATTTAGCTTTACATCTGATTAAATAGCCCCCTTAGCGAGAAGCAGCACATTTGACATGCCGTTCCGTAGACAAATACAAACAGACTCATTCACTGACATATTCACACACACACGTTGCTCCCCAAATTTGAGATTTTTACACGATTTAGCAGAAAAATAAGACAGATGCCTTATGCAATGGGCAGATAACAGACCGATTGCATGCAAGCAGAGGCTCTGTTCAGATTGAAACCTCATATTATGGGAAACAAAGCAAGCACCACACATCACGTGACACAGTGTGCAGGCATGCATTTACCAAGAGCGTCACAACCATCGAAAAGAGAGCAGGTGCAGCCACTGCACAGCGGCACGTAGATGCAAACTGTTGCAGTAACTTCTGTGCAGTTGGATTGTTGTATAGAACACCAAACTGACAGGAAGTGACCTCACTTCATAAACATCTACTCAGAGACGCACAGGCATTTGGGGACATGATGGACGTCAGTTCCAGACAAATACTGACAAACATATTGACCATTCAATCACACTTGACATAATCAACGCATATACAGATACAAATCCCACTCGCTCTGACACACAAAAAACACACACACACAAACGGAATATAGTGTTAAGAGTGGTAATGACATAAAAGGCAAAGATGGTCATCATGAATAGTGTGGCCTTAACTAACCAATCAGTGGTATCAAAATTGCTATATTGAGACAAACATTATTATTTTCTGATATATATATATATATATAATGCACTGGGTCATGTTGGTTTCCTATTAGGGGCGTTTTTGTCAGTGCATTATGAAATAAGAAAACATGAAGTACTGTTCGCATGGAGAACACGATGCTGAATAAGATATGGGCAACTGATGAACACTGAAAAATAATCAAACAGGGGGAAACGGAAAGAAGAGGAAATCGAGAACAAAAACCAGTGACGAATGAATATGAAGTGAATAATGCTGTGCTGAAATGTGAACAGGACAGACAACGAAACAAGTGAATCGAACAATAGCAACTACTCTCTCTGCCTGCAAAGAAGTTAGTGCATTAAGCACAAAGAGAAATCACAATAGGAAAGATAGCGAGATATTTTGGCCATTTTTTGAGCGGGAGGTGGTACAATATCCTTAAGCTTTTCCCCCACAGTTGATCTAAAGTGTAGAGGGGTGAGATAATGAAGAGGGCATACCGCTTTCTGCTTCTGCAAACAACAAGAAAACATTATAAATCAAACATAGACTGGGAAAAGGGGGAGACGAGGTGTCAGTCATCTGTATCTGCACATTAAGATCAGGAAAAAAAATGTCAATCTATAAAGTAGAGGGAAAAACAATCACTTGTTAAACCATTATATATATATATATAAAAAAGTACTCTTCGCATTGGTTAACTCAAAGGAAAAATGTGCTTCCAAGTTTATCCCAGTCTAGGACACATGACAGTTATGATAAAGAAAAATGTTGTGCCCTCTAAAGGATTTGTCATTATGTGTGGTATAGCAAAGTTATTAGCCAAAGTTTAACAGCCATCCATTAGAAAGTCATCAAATTATATGAGCTGTATCACACAGAGTGACGGTAAAAAAATAACTTGGTTTTAGAGCCGATACGTGTGCTGGAATGGAGAACACTGGGCCTGAGTAGCACTTTTATGTGATACTGGGGAAAAACAAGGTTCTGTGTTACATTGTCAGCAGATGAATCAAAAAAGAGAAAAAATAAAAAGTGTATCACAGCTTTCAATATAGATCTCTCCGAAAGACAACATGTCAGTTCTGGTGGGTGGTATGAGCAAAATTTTATATCATATTGTAATATATGTATATATATCATATTGTAATATATGTATATATATATATATATATATATATATATATATATATATATATATATATATATATATACATATATATATACATATATATACACACACACACACACACACACACACACACACAAGTATGCATTTTAGCAATATATTGATATACCACAGGGCCGTAGCCAGCCTGGTGAAAGTTTTTTTTTGTTTTGTTTTGTTTTTTTCAAAACGTGGACCTTTTTGCAGTTATTCGCATTATTTAATCTATTTAATTATGTTATGAAATTGTACTTAAATTGTAATTATTAAGCACTATTTTTAGCTGAATTAGCTTATCTGATGTTCATCATAACTACATTTCCTAAAGATTTAGAATAAAGAGATGTTTAAATGTTTAATTTTTAAAATACAAATTTATCACATCATATATCATTAGAAAACAAATAGGAATCTGTTAAAGTTTCAAATGAAAAATTTATTAAAAATAAAAAACCTGAAAAATCACACGCACATAAGTATTCACAGTCTTTGCTCAGTACTTTGTTGATGCACCTTTGGGAGCAATTACAGCCTCAGGTCTTTTTGAATATAATGCCACAAGCTTGGCACACCTGTCTTTGGGATTTTGTTCCCATTCCTCTTTGCAGTACCTCTCAAGCTCAATCAGGTTGGATGGGAAGTGACGGTGTACAGCCATTTTCTCTCTAGAGATGTTCAATAGGATTTAGATCTGGGCTCTGGCTGGGCCACTCAAAGACATTTACCGAGTTGTTGTGAAGCCACTCCATTAATATTTTGGCAGTGTGCTTTGGGTCATTGTCCTGCTGGAAGATGAACTGCCGCCCCAGTCTGAGGTCAAGAGCACTCTGAAACAGGTTTTCATTCAGGATGTCTCCGTACATTGCTGCAGTCATCTTTCCCTCTATCCTGACTCGTCTTCCAGTTCCCACTGCTGAAAAACATCCCCACAGCATGATGCTGCCACCACCATGCTTCACTGTAGGGATGGTATTAGCCTGGTGATCAGCGGTGCCTGGTTTTCTCCAGATGTAACGCCTGACATTCACTCCAAACAGTTCAATTTTAGTCTCATCAGACTAGAGAATTTTGTTTCTTATGGTCTGAGAGTCCTTCAGACGCCTTTTGCCAAATTCCAGACAGGGAGTGGTTTCCGTCTGGCCACTCTACCATACAGGCCTGACTGATGGATTTCTGCACAGATGGTTGTCCTTCTGTAAGTTTCTACTCTCTCCACAGAAGAAAGCTGGAGCTCAGACAGAGTGACTATCGGGTTATTGATCCCCTCCCTGCCTAAGACCCTTCTCCCCTGATCACTCAGCTTAGATGGCTGGCCAGCTTTAGGAAGAGTGCTGGTGGTTCCAAACATCTTCCACTTACGGATGATTGAGGCCACTGTGCTCATTGGAACTTTCAGGACAGCAGAATTTTTTTCTGTAACCTTCCCCAGCCTTGTGCACCGAGACAATCCTGTTTCGAAGGTCTGCAGACAATTCCTTTTTCTTCATGCTTGGTTTGTGCTTTGACATGCACTGTCAACCCTGGGACCTTATATAGACAGGTGTATGCCTTTTCAAATCATGTCCAATCAACTGAAATTACCACAGGTGAACTCCAACATCTGAAACATCTCAAAAATGATCAGTGGAAACAGAATGTACCTGAGCTCAATTTAGAGCTTCATGGCAAAGGCTGGGAATACTTATGTACATGTGATTTTTCAGGTTTATTATTTTTAATAAATTTGCAAAAATTAAAAAATGTTTTTCACATTGTCATTATGGGGTATTGTGAGTAGAATTTTGAGGAAATTTATCCGTTTTGGAATAAGGCTGTAACATAAAAATATGTGGAAAAAGCGAAGCACTATGAATACTTTCCGGATGCACTGTAATCAAATAGTGTATAATGTAACAACTGGGCTAAGACAATTGAATAATAAAAAGAAAACTGGCTGAATTTGTGATTTTGTAACAGAAATAGTCAGCCACATACATGAGAGGGCACAACAGCCAAATTGAACAGCAATTTGCTTTCAATGCAGAAACTTTAAAACTGCATTTTGCCTATTAAATACCGCCCACTCCTATTTAAGGAAAAAATTAACTTCTGGCTGATACCTGTGCTGTGTTTGTCTGTGAGTGTTGTGTTTTTCAGGCCATTTTGTGATCATCTTCTAGACCACACTCATTAGTATTTACCATATACATAAAATGCATTAGTCAGAGTTACAGTGTACAGATACATTGGAACACAGGTTGTGGATGTGGGAAAGGGTGGTGGGATTTGGCAAAGTCAAAGTTACTGAGACAGAGTACTTCATGTTATTAGTTTCAATGGGTCACTTAACAGAATGCCACAGGAGTGCTATTGATAGAAGGCTCTTTACTCTGAGAGTAAACCCTCATCAATACAGCACAGTGAGTCTGAGCAGATGTCATGGCCCTTTGGCTTGGCGGTGACTCTAACAGACAGTGATCTGCAACTGTGATGCTGTGAGAGTCGAGTTGAGGTGAACTTCCTCCAGTTACGAAACGTAACATGCTGCTGTCTCAATAAGAGCGATTTCAGTTTGAAACCAGATTTGATTGCTTGCTGAAAACTCAGCCTAATTTCTGTCTAGCTAATAGGAGAACTGTAATGTAGGGAGTATGTAGAACCAATGAGGGACACAAACGCTTTGTCCCTCTTTGGTTGGTGTATTGTAACTGGAGAAGTCCAATGGGGAACAAACCTGCTTTCCCTTTGCTCTGACTTGTACTCAATTGCGATCAACAACAACTTGAGCTTCACATAGCACAGCCTGAAAAAAGCAAAAATCTATTTAGTGTACAGAAGAAAAACATTTAGCTAGTTAGGTTTACATGATAATTTCCTTTAAAACTATTTCATGTTAATATATTGCAATCAAAACAACCTATATTCATGAAATCCCACTGGTTTAAGACCCAGCTTGACATATTAGTGCATACAAATCTAATTACTTTCAATTGGCTGTGTTTATGTTGTGCTGCAATTTCTGAACATCTGTCAGTATATCTAAAAAGCAAGAATCTATTAAAGTCTTTATAGTACAGTACTTACAATGCTGTGATTGTATTAGGGGTGTAACAATACACCAATGCCACCACCAATGGTTCGGTTCATGGTACTGGAGCCATGGTATGGTTCGTTTTGGTTCTGTTTGCTTGTGGTGTGGCTTTAATCAGACCATAATAGTCTGTGTTCAAGTGAATACAGACCAAGATAGCATTTCTACATAAGACTGTATTTGACAGCAGCAATGATGAAATTATGCATTCTTTGAGAGTCACTACTATGGCAAAGGAGAACCACTAGTAACTATGTCTAAGGAGCTGCCGCCTGTAAGTCACAAGTTTGCATTTTTAGTTCCTCATCAAACATGTCCTCTCTCTTGCTGCTCTGTTGTACATAAGGAGCCCTACTCTACTGTTACATTCGCTCGTGTCCTTGCTACAGTCCTCGATTCACTTTAAAATTACCATGGTTTGTACTGTATGGAGGTGTGCCATGTTTTTTTTCAGTTTGGTTTGAATATCCCGACACTCCTAGTTTGTATATAGATCAAGCTCTCATGTTTTAGACCGGAAGCATACTTACTCACAAACTGTAGGAAAGGAAAGCCCGACAAAGGCACTGGACAGGTACTCAGTGTACATTTCATTGGCTACTCCTTCCAGATAATACTTCTGCCATGTGTCTTCTTCAATCTGAAAGTTCAAAACAGTTGAGTTCAAACACACAACCATATTTAACATAATGTGAACGGACTGATCATTACTACAATTTTTAAGTGGACAATAAGCTATAGAAAATACAGTTTGTAAAGATTATATGTAACTAAAAACAATTGAGTTTGTCACATAAATGTTAATAGTCCCCAAATCAAAATCAATCAATCGCTAAATAAATAAAAAATAATAATATTAACTCCCAATTAAACAAATCCAAACCATTAAATTAACAATACTGCATCAATTTATAAATGACAGGAGCCATTTAAACAAAAATCCAAACAAATAAACTTAAATTTACATTTAAATGTAAACAAATATAGTACCATACTAACGCCATGTCCACATATACATGAATCATAAAAAATAATCAATGAATTTCTTGTTTGTTGTTCTACACACTCAAGTGAATAGACAATATGGAGCTACCTGTTGTCCTTTTGCATGAAAAAGACAACAAACTAACTTATAGCAAAGCTAACAAATAAAGAAAGAAAATATGCAAGAAAATACACATTTTACGTGAGGAAAAATAAACAAATAAATAATGGACCAATAAGAATTCATAGGAAACAGGCATCAAAACAAATAAGCCTATCAAATAAACGTTTAAACAAATTATTAAATTAATAATAGTTATGTGTGACCTCTGTTCTCGCAGTAATACGTTAAAAATACTTTATTTTTATTTTTTTATTTGAGCTGAATGAACGCTTTATTGTCCGAAACCAGAGGATTTATATCAGTTAGTGTTACCATATCTTTTTGAACTTCTTAAAGTGTTTTTGAAGTTTCGGTTGTCATGAAATTTAGGTGAAGTTTCATTAAAAGTATCTTAATATATGTTTTAAACAAAGTCAAATGTATTCGAAACAAAACGAGAGGGAATAATTCTCAGTTTTAGGTGGTGGATAAATGCAGTGGTTAAAAAGCTTTAGAAAAGTACAGTGTATAATAGTGTCATTCAAAGCCTTTGTTTTCCAGCACATCAAAAATAGAGCACCTTTGGGATGTGGTGAAATGGGAGATTCACATCATGGATGTGCAGCCAACAAATCTGCAGCAACTGCGTGATGCTACCATGTCAATATAGACCAAAATCTCTGAGGAATATTTCCAGTACCTTGTTGAATCTATGCCATGAAGGATTAAGCCAGTCTGAAAGCAAAAGGTGGTCCAACCCAGTACTAGTAAGGTGCACATAATAAAGTGGCCGGGGAGAGTATATCGTATAGTTTTTTCGTATATGTACTAAACTTTCTGTGTATTCCATTTTGCAAGCCAATAAATATGCTGAGACCTGATAGTTCTCTTCTCTTTCCCAGTATCATTGATCCACACCTGTGATATTTCAATCTTTGTCAGACTTTGATATTAAAGGCCAGGTATATTCTTATGTCTGAGCTCACAGCTGGTCTCTTCATCATGCTCTCATTACGTGTGTCTCAGGATGTGGGGCTGGTGAGGCTGTGATAAGCAGCGGGGCTATTAGGCAAACACTAGACCATTAGTCAACCATCTCGCCCAGCCAACGTCTGTCTGACAGACAGTCAAGAGAGACGCTTTCAAAGCCAGGCCCAACTCCTTTTCCCTCTGCCAGTCTAAGAGCACTTGCATTCTGAGCAGGCATCTTTTAGGGCGTCACTAATGGGTAGAGTTTTGTCATTTGGTCCAAAAGAGATGGCAGCCATTTACCGTCGACTCTCTAAATTACCCAGCACGTTTGCGCCCTGCCTGTCAGAACTGATGTAAGTGTTACGAGGCATGTTCTTTTGCACAATTATTTCCTCCAGTCCCATGGAGAGCCCGCTCCGAGTCCCCTTTGCTTACTGCTTTCTTGTTAAACTTGAGGAGATCGCATAAAAAGGTTCTTGGGGGTTTTATTCTTGGCAATTGGCACAACAATTTGGAGGTTTATATTTAGGACAAGAGACATAATGCAAATGTGTTAGTGGCTGTGTTAACGTCTCTTGGGTGCGGGGCTCATTAACACCTCTCTCTAACACCCTTCTGCTCTGCTTCCTGAATGCCCACTCAAATCAGTCATGCTGCCGTCTACTCAGCTGGCCCTTTCTAACCCTTCTCCTTCAGCAGACAGACTGGCCTTATACGCTCTCACACACTGCTTTTGTTTTTCTATTTAAAGTTTCAAAGCGCCTTATTTAAAACTGCTGATAGAAATTGACTTGTGCTACATGTACATGGCAATGATGTAGCCAAAAACAGACTTAGCATTTTAAACAAAAGTTTAACATTTTCTAATGCTTTAAAATGCTGTATTATGTATGCCAGGCCAGTATTTGAAAGTGACAGTGTGCAGATTGGAGATCCGCTGTTGGTTGTAACGTGAAGTAAATCCACACTTTGCTGATGAAACGTTGGCAACAACAACACAACTTTGTACCACGCCAATGTTATGTGTTTGTGTATGCTTGCCGTTAATCTCCCATCACATATTATGCCTATGACGTAATCGTTTTCATTGACTCACAATGACTGTTTACGTGGACATGTAATTTACTCTGGGACAATAATATGATAAAGGTATTTACATGAGTTGCTTTTTGAGATATCTCTTCATGATCCCGTTTTACATGTTATAGCACATAGATCGATTAACGTCATTGCGTCACCATGCTATCCAATTTTTCTCCGGACTTTCATGTAATTTCGGGTGTTTCATTTTAAATTTTTTGACTTTAACTGCAGTTCGAAAGTTTCACTTTCATTTCATTCATGCCCCATGACAAAATGAGGTACTGGATGTATGTTTGTATGCACGTATGTATGTATGTATGAGATAAAGCCGTTTGGAGAGTGCTGTTTTAAAGGGGTGGTCCACTACGATATCATATTTTAAGCTTTAGTTGATGTGTAATGTAGCTGTGTGAACATAAACAACATCTCTGAATGTAAAATGCTCAAAGTTCAATGCAAGGGGAGACCTTGGTTTTTAGTTTTTTACGAATTTTGGGGACTACAAAAAATACTTCCGGCCCTGTGAGTTTACAAACGTACTTTTACCGCGCACACACTGCACAGCTAAGGGGCGTGGCCAGAGGCGCTGTAATGTTACAGCAGAGGGAAAAAAATGTCATCGTGCTATTTCCACAGAGCTTCTTCTGTTCTGTATTTGGGCTTCCAAAGGACACACTGCAAAGACAGAAGTGTTTACAGTTCAATATTAATTATGTTCCAGAGAATTATCAAATACATAGCAAGCATGATTTGACAAAACACAGCTTCCAGAATCTCTCCCAGTTCAGTGCTGGATTCAGTTAAAAAATCTCCTCAAAAAGGAGCAGCTCCAACAAGCAGAAGCTGTGAACTCTGAGCTACAACCTGTAAGTGTTTTTATTTGTTAAAATTGATCATAACATGTACAGTGTCTAGCCTTAATGGTATGTTGTAGCAAAGATGTAAACAATGGGAAATGCTGTTTGGCACCGCTAACGATTTAGCTAAAAATTCATATTTATCAGTCAAACTGCTGTACACACACACACACACACACACACACACGCACACACACACACACACACACACACACACACACACACACACACACTCTTCACCAGCGCGTGCGTGTCTCTCTATAGGCAGCTTTTCCATGCGTTTTACATCTCAGATAATGAACTCACAAATGAAATGTGAACGATTCATATTACTTAAACATGCATATTCCGAATATATGTAAAAGACGTTGTGTAACGCATTGAGTTAAAAAAATACAGGAGAGCTCGCCTAACTCATGTAGCAGCAGAAAAATAAATCAAGGCTCACACAGGTCGCATCCCACATATTGTGCTTTATTCTTCTGTCAACAGCGTCACTGTATATTACAGAACATCAACTTAATCTGAGCATCAGAGAAAAAGAAAAAGAAACATCGGTCCTGCGCACATGCGCTTCTCGTGTTACACGCGTCTACAGACAGTTCACACACACACACAATGGCAAACTCTCTTAAAGGAGCCGCACCCCATTTTCACTTGTTACAGACACTTGTCAGATTTTATTTTAGAGCGCGGGCATTAGGTTAACTAACTGTTTAGACAAAATGCGCGTGCTTGTACGGGCGTGACGTGGAGCCAATCCGCGAATCGCAGCACGGGCGGGCCTTTCAGAGGAACTAGGAAATATATCAGTCGTTTTCATGTTAGCTGAGTAGCTGTTTATAATCAAAGTGAGATTTATAAAAAAATAATGCGATTTCCTTTAAGTGAAACATGAGCACACATTGCTTTGCTTTGTAAAAAAAAAAATCCGCATTTCACAGTGTGTGTGTCTGTGGTCCTTTACGGACTTGTTAGGTGCAGAGAAAACTGTCAAATAGCCATATGTGTATGGAATATCCTGTCACTAAATGCTGTGAAAAGTCGTACATGATGGTAATGGTTTAATTGCAGTGTTAACGTGTCTGTACTGCAATTCAATAATGCTATTAAAATCTCATTGACTACGTTTACATGAACATCATTATTCTAATTGTTTGCCTTGATCTGAATTTACATGAGTTGCTTTTTGAAAGTTCCTTTCATGTTCCTGTTTTACATGACAGTACATAGTTCATTTAATGTAATTAAGTCACCTTTCAATGCTAGATTCCTTCGGCGTTTCACACAACAACATTTGTGTTCGTCATGACACCTTATGTGCTTTTGGGAATATCATTTTTCATTTTTAAGTTCATTTACAGTTTATTTCTCATACTAGAAATTGCTTGCAAACAGATGACGGTGGATACAAATTCTCAAGCAACAGGCCACCTCTGCTACTTTATAATGTCTATAACGTTTCAGAATTCTCAGCATAATCATCGATTCACACTAACAGCAAAATTTGTGCTCTCTTGCCTGAACCCCTACTCATTTGTTTGCCATTAAATGCCTGAAAACTGACCTGTGTGTATCCTGTCACGAAATGTAGCAAAAAGCACTACACAACATTAAGTTTGATTAAGGTGTTTACATGTCTGTACTGCACTTCAATATTGTGTCTAAAATAGGAATACTCCACATAAACAGGAAAACTCCACGTCTTAATTTTTTGTGTTTAGTTCAATTATGACTCTAGTTGGAATAAGGTAATTAAACATTTACATGGTACACTTAATCGTGTACACATTGCTTAATACACACAGGATGTACAGCAATATGCAAATATCTTTACAAATGAAAAAGAATTAAAGGATTAAAATATTACAAAAATTATTGCTTTATACATAAATATAAAAACCACTACCTCCATGCCTTCATCTGAGAGGCTTTTTTCAGTTTATTCATGACAACTTGCTTTTGTATAATGTTATTATTATTATTAGTAGTAGTAGTAGTAGTATTCATTATAGGCATATTTATTTTTGTTTTATTAAAAACAAGCTTTGATTTGTCCACCTGTCAGGTTTTGGACCATATGGGGCATGGGACGTGTGTTTGGATTTAACTCCTATTGTTTATTTATTCGTTTGTTGGAACATAGAACTGAATTTAGAAATAGTTTTGAAACAAACCTTTGCGCTTAAACAAAATTAATTATGTAGGCTAATGGATGTTTTCAGTGGAGAGCGTACAACACCGTTTCCATATCTACAAAAGAGAGAAAGAGAAAGTAAAGTGGCCAATTGGAGGAGGCTCGTTCTTTATCCTAGCACTGCAGATGATCTGTTTAACTGTTTTCTCACTAGTGAAGTCAGTTTCTACACTTACAAAGTCCACCATGTAAATAGCAAATGTACCATGACGAGATTCTTACTCAAAGGCTCCGTTTGCACTAATATGTTTTAGTTTGAAAACGCGTAAGTTTTGCTGGGGTTACACCATCCGTCCACACTACACCAGAGTTTTCGAGAGCCGAAAACGGAGTGTTTTGGAAACACTGAAGAGGCCATTTTCATTCTAAAACGCTGCTTCTCCATCTCAGTGTGGATGAGGGAAAACAGAGACATCTGAACGGAGGCGGGGCTGCTGACGTTTGCTGATTGGGGCTTTTCCTCTATATTTAGTAGCCTACATAAAGTTCAGTCCTGCATCCTCTCAGTGTAAGTTCAGACTTTGCAAGTTTGATATGAAAAACAAACTCTCGAGGACACATTGTGTAAATCTTCAAAGGAACAGTGTACTCTATAACCTCATTCACATCACCCTGGCTATGGTGTTTCACTTTCTTAACAATAAAATTAAAACATGATATAAGGAACTGACTACTTTCATTTTGATATTAGCAACTTAACAGACACTAAAAATGTGTCGTGTAGCATCATACTTATATGAGCTTCATCTTCACTGCATAACAAAACAGAGACTATAACATAACTGCCTCCTTTAATTTTCATTGAAAATACAAAACATACCCTCTCTTTTGCTGAATATCAGTTTAATAATCAATAATGGCCATTATAAAAGTATAACGTACAATAAGTTTATACAATATTGGAAATAAAGGCAAGCAATCAGCACAGCTCTCATATGGGTAGGTGTGCTGCTCAAAGCACGCTTCAGTGCATGCCAGAGTGTGTGTGTGTGTGTGTGTGGTCACGAGATGTGTGTTTTCAGCAGTGTAATGTAGATGTAGCAGTGTAAAGTAGTTGTTCAGAAACGCTGGGTAAAACGCTAGTGTGGTTGGGGATTTTTTCATTTTAAAACGCCGTTTTAAAACTAAAACGTTTTAGTGTAAATGGGGCCTAAAAGGAAATGGGAGATGAGACACTGATTGATTTATGCTTAAAACACACCCATAACTCATTAAGAGAACAAGCACAACCCTGTTAGACCATGCACCGTGGCGCAAACCTTTTTTTCTGTCCTTAAAATAGCAAAAGTGGATTCGGTCACGCCCTTAATGCTTTTGTGCCATGCGATTTAGACTTTGCACCTAGATCATTAAAACAGAGCCCTTTGTCAGAAAACAAACAGGCAAACGCATAAAAAGTTGTCACTTTTTGGCTGAACTATGTAACCATTTGAATAGTGTAAATATAGACTGTTAAAGAGATAGTTCACTCTAAAGTGAAACTGTATTCACCCACTATTCACCAAGTGATTTAAAACCATTATTTATTTTCAGTTGAACATAAAAGAAGATAGTTTAAAGAGTGTTGGAAACCAGACATTAGCAGAAAATAGCAGAAAAAAAATCAGTGACCACTGATTTTCAACATTTCCATCACTTTTGCTTCAACAGAGGAAAGAAAGGTTTGAAATAAGTGAAGATTTCAAAATTTTCATTTTTGGGAAACTTTCCCTTTAACATACTTATAATCATTTGTCATTCCTCCATGTCAGCAGTGCTTTATTGTTTTTAGTTGTATTGTACATTCACAACTCGCATCACAAACAACAATGGTTTTGTCAACCTCATCTTTACAGTTATTGCCTCTGAATAAGAAATACTTTCACATCAGACTTTAATTTCACTGCAACTGCTGACCTTCCTCCATGAACCTGTCTGTTTATCTTTAGTTTCATTTTGTTTAAAGTGGAACGATTTCAAAGATTATGACATCTTCAGAAAATCTTCTTAAGTAAAACAAACACAGGAGGAATCAACTTGTGGATTTACTAAATTGCTATTGTTTTGTTAAACAGAAGATTAAAATCAGATTATTATCATAATTGTTTTACCCAGCTAAAATTTTTTAGCACGTTTATACATTTTATGATGTCGCTTCCCTCTCTCTTTCTTTGACTGTCAAATAGGGCATCTAAAATGTTAAAAATCGAAAGTCTAACAATTTAGATGCCCTATTTGACAGTGAAAGAAATTGCTTTTGGTGGTACTATGATATCTATTGCAAGTATAGCCAGAAATGTGTGTTTGTATGCTGCACTCTGGCATGGGTGGTCTGAGCTGTCTCGCCTCAGTGTTTTTATGAGAAGAGTGATGTGCCCTGCAGATGTTTCCGCACATGCCACATTTTAAACAGTCATTATAAAGTCATTCCTCATTTTTTTATGACACGAGAATGTTGCTCTCCATCCTGATAGCCTGAATAGTCTTAAATAAAAAAATCAAAGAGAGTAAAATATAGCCCCTTGTGGATTTCAGAATAAGTTTTACAATCTCTGTGAAATTCTTCAGTCCAATCCCTCACTCCTTCTCTCTCTTGATCTCTGCGTTTTTTTCCAAAGGACTCTATCCAAATCTGAACCACCTGATAATAACCCAGCACCCCACTGCAACCATTCAGACTTTTTATTTAGTGTTTTCTTAAACGGAGCGATCTGTATGACTCTGAGCAGTCTGGTTCAGTTGGACGATAAATAAAGATGGCTTTGGGGTGCTGTTCATTTACTATGAAACAGGCACATGGTTCGCATTTTCCTGCTCAATCGGCACGCAGGAGGACAGTAAATTCTGCAAGAGGAAAAACCACTAATTTACATCCTCACTTCCACCACGCCATCAACTCATATAAATTACCTCATAATGGCAGAGGCATTACTGTGTTGCTGTCCCGAGTAGGTCCCAAATGAGACCGCCGGGCTCAGAAGATGATTTACTCAATACCATAATGGTGCTGGTGATTGAGCTGAAGTGGGGATGGAGGCTGATTCTACTCTATGGGTTTTTATCAAAGCCCGAGACGGGCTGACGGTACCTTGATGTATGACCTCATGGAGAAGAGGTTGGCGAGCATGGTGGACAGGCCCTGTGCCAGGCAGCTCTGGGCTATGAAGCCTGCCTTCAACTCGGCCAGGCAGATCGCATCATCTCCCTCTTTCCAGTTCCAGCTGGGAATGTTTAGCAGATGGGCCTGAGGACACACGGGACGAGACAAGGGGAAGTCAGCAATGTCCCCTGCTGGGAAGTCTAACAAGTGTAGTTATGAAAAACACCAGAAAATAAATAAACAACCCAACAGAATCGATACAGTTTAGTGGGAAAGATTTTCGAACTAATCTGTAGCAGATGAGCATTAACTTATTTCATATTATATTAATGTCTGAAACACATACGCTGTCAAAACGTGTTACGACAATCCCTGGTCTCTTCTATCTTGTTAGATTATATAAATCTGTCAAACTGATAACGCAATTCTTCATAACAGTAGCGCGTCACTATTTCATATCTCACTGCTAACACAGCGTGTTCTCTGACAGTCCTCTAAAACAGTCGTCTACAGTTGACATTCAATCGATCTCGAGCGAACTCTCCCATGAACAAGAAACATCCATCAAGTCATTAACATCCATCTTCTGTCTCCCGCACTCCCTGATGAATACAAAGCTGTGTTCATGTTGCTATAATAGGCGATAAACACTAAAGGAAAGAAAATCACATCAGCATATTTTGATTTTTGATTTCTGTGGAAGTTTTTATGAAAATTATTTTGGTATCACTTTATTTTGATGGTCCATATGAGTATTAGTAGACTGTCTGCTTAATATCTGTTGATACTGCTCCTTCAACAGACATTTAACTGACTATTAGAAACATTGAAAGTACATGTCAACTTACACTAACCCTAACCCCAATCCTAACCCCAACCTAGCAGTCTACTTATAATCTAATGAGAATTAGTTGGCATGTAGATGCAATGTAACTTAAATTCATGTATAATGGTGTGACCATTATTTTATTTATAACATACATGTGTTTGTTATTGTAAGTTTTCATTTGATTGAAGAAAAAAAGCATTTCCTACCTTGTTGTGGTACTGCAACATTTGTGTTATTATTCTGATCTTTGGATGATAGTTCTTGATAGATATTACTCTGTAAAAATGAGAAAAGCTTTATTAAAGTATAGATCATTTAAAACAGTGTGAGACAGAATATGTGGTTATGGGGAGTACTGGCAGTAAAGCAGAGCTTGAGAAAGCAAATTCAGTAAATTTAGTTTAATAAATAAATAAATAAATATTAAGTGTGTTGCTGGTTTACTTTTTATTTATAATTTTTTTATTTGAATTTATTATACAATCTATTTCATTCATTTATACTGTTGTGCTCAGCATATACGAGTACACATATATGCTGTCTCATACTTATATGAGTCTCTCATTTCAATTCATATTTTCTAAAGGGTGATTTACAATATTATATTAGAGCATATACATTAGTTTAGTCAGTACTGAAGCCAAAGCTGGAGCTTATCTAACAAAATAACTTGCAATAATAGTATGGTACAAAAATAGCAAATATCAAGAGAAACAAAATATATATACAATTTAATTTAAATGTTGTAGTTTGAATTTAAATGAATTATCTTTCCATTTCTAAAGATGTTCCATGGCTAAAATATTATTTTAATAAACAAATCTGTTATATTCAAATGCACCTATATGTATTACCCATATTCACTGATAAATAGATAAAAATATTCATTTTCAAAATGGGGTGTACTCACATATGCTGAGCACTGTAATCTGAATATAAAATTCAACTGTTATATTCATGCATGTAAAGCAAAATCCATTACATAGGTTTCTGTGTTATGATTCTTCAGAAATCACCATAATATGCTAATTCCAAACATTTTTTATTATTATCAATGCAGAAACGGTCTCTTCCTATTAAATTTAAATAGGGATGCACCGAAATGAAAATTCAGTTTTGAACTCAAAACTTCTTTGTAATAATTAATAATTTATAAATAAATAATACAAAGTCATCATGTAAGACTTTTTTATTATTTAACTTAATAATTTATACGCATTATACTCACTAAAAAAACAAGCCAATTAAATAACAACATTTTATTTGACAGTAAAATTGTATTGACAGTGAATAAGTCAAGCTGTGTCATTGTACCAGCATAGCCAAATAAAAAAGACAATTTTTGGCCAAATTCATTCCATCCCTAAATTGAATGCATGTATGGTAAAAAAAACAAACAAACAAACATGCTTTTCCTAATCAATCAAGGTAATACACTCCCCCACTGACTGGAACAGTTGAATATGAACAGCAGTTTTGCGAAATATTATTAAAGTCATGTACACTCATACGAGCTGAAGACTAGACATTAAGGCCCAATCCCAATTCAATTTTTACCCCTTCCTTTTGGCCCTTGAAACAGAGTGTGATGGGGAAGGGCTTCAAATTTTACCCCTAAAAAATGGGACAGCACTACAACACCTGCACACACCATGATACTGTATTGTCATTGCGATTTCTTACTTCATATGATATTGATGATGGCGGCTGCTGTCACTGCAAGCTGAATCACTGAAGGCAATGATATCATGTTTTCATAACGATATAACGTGGCAATAAGCTCCTAACTGTACTGTGTATTTACACTAAGCTATATTCATCTAAACACATGAAAACAGCATTAACATTAGTATTATGCCAGACTTTTCTGATAGGGTTTTCGTGTGTCAGATGTGAAAGTATGTTGTAGGACTACTATATATATGAGCTATTATTATAGATTATAAATAGGTAAATTTAGCGGGGGGGGGGGGGGGGGGGGTGGGGGGGGGGGGGGGGGGGGGGGGTTAGCGTTTTTTTTTTTAAGCATGACAGTAAAATGGAATGTTGTTATGAATGTATTAAAACATATGCTTATTTTTCGGAAAAATTCATAATAATGACAAAAAAATTCTAATTTGTGCATGCCCTTTCATTCCGTGTGCAGTCATGTTGCTGTTGTTGCTGGTGTATTCTGGGAAAATTTTTACCCCTTGGTCTTGAGTGTGGTCCTGAAAAATCTGTTTCAAGGGCTATCCAAGTAGATACTGCTGCAGCCCAAAGACCTTTAAGTGAGAGGGATTACACCGCAAGTAGGTTGGGTGACCTCCAAGTAGGAAGGACTTAAACCATAAGTAGGTTGGGTTTAGGTTGAGCAGATATTAATAAAATGCATCAGGTTACTGTGAGGTTGGGATTAGGGTTAGGGTAGGTGTAGACGTTAACAAAACACAACAGGTTACTGTAAAGATGGGTTTAGGGTTGGGGTAGGTGTAGACATTCATAAAGCACAATATTGGACTCTGTGTCATGTGCAAGACATTAAATAAATAAAAGCTCCAGGTTTGTACAGCCCACTTGGAGCTCGAAGGCCCACCCACTTGGAGCTCAAGTCCCAACCACTTATAAGGTTATAATCTCCGTTTATAACCTTCTCGGGCTATCTAGCTCTACACCTTCAAGCTAAAGAGAATTGGGACACCCCAACCCCTTCACGTGAACGTGCAAATCAAGGGTTAGGGGTAACGGGAAGGACTAGGTTGTAAAATTGGAATTAGGCCTAAATATTCTGCAGGACACTTCCTCATGTACAACAAAAACTTACACCTTTAACCCCACAAGGACTGTCTTGGTATTCACCATTATATTTGATGTTTAAGTCACATTTGAGTGAAAATGAACAAGCATCTGTTGAATGGATTTAAAAAAAATAATAATAATTTCCACAGTAGACCGTGTGTATGTAGTGGAACAGTGTGACCTGTGAAATCCAGCCTGGCTTTCTCTTCAGTCTCGTATAAGAAGTGAAGAATTTATTTCCATATTAAGCTGCTCTATAACACATTAGTTCAAAAGAGCACTTCTGAGACATGCCTAAATGAATATTTTACTTTCCAAACAGGCCAGACTGGGTGCAATTCTGTGCATTAATCCTTACTAAAGAACACCTCAAGCATGAAAGGGGGAAGTGAAATATGTTTTCCCTCCCTTTCACACTGCAGCAGAGCAATAGTTGACTGCTTCCCAAAGGAAATTCCTCTTCTCATCTGTGTCCAGGTATAATGTGTGAATCTGACCTGAGACTGTGAGTATCCCATTCACACCTTCCTTTAACAGCACATGAAGGCGAAAGGCATCAGCTTTCAATACATCTGTTACAGGAATTTGTGATGCTACATAGAATGCTACATAGAAACCTCATAAGAGGACGTGCTTAAACGTGTCTGGGGTTGATGGCGAACCATAACCTTTCACTGAACTGACCTCATGATATTTGAGGCATCCTCAGCATCGGGGTCTGCACAGTATTTGTTTGCAAGAATCAAGCAAGCGTCCGCCGACTCAATCTGTACAAGAGAAAAAAGAAAAAATGCAGTTTTCAAAACACACACTAACAATCTACTACAATAGTACTTCAATTTTTTATAAAGAATGTTAACATGATGGTGCACTGTCACATAACAAAAATGTATATAATTAGTATTGACATAATTTAAAATGCATTAAAGAGCCCATGTTATACATATAATAGGGTCATATTTAGGTTGTAAGGGTCTCCAACAACAGTCTAATATGCATGCAAGGTCAAAAAACACTTTCATGGTCTTATAATCTGCATTTATTTTTACCTAATTATCCCAGCGACTCCCATATGAATCGTTCAGCGATTCATTTGTACCCAAACCCGTCCTCAGCGCAAAGCTAATCTGCGCTGATTGGACCGATGACAGCCTGTTGCGATTGGTCGACGACACTGACAGGCTTCAGCGCGAGACAGAGTGAAATGCCCAGCAGCTAATCAACAATATAAAAGTAGTCACAGTGCATACACGCTTCATAGTGTAAGGTGTGGATTTTGGCTGCCAGTGAGTGAATGTAAATACAGACGAT
>NC_079447.1:38084672-38114672 GCF_903798145.1 Danio aesculapii | reverse complement strand
TCACCATCTTGCAGGGTCACAACTGGGAGGTAATAACCAATAACTGGGAGGTGTCGGAAAGTATTCTCTAACTCTGATCACTGCTTTTTCAAAAGTATCATTTAAATAATTATATACGCACATACTGTGCTTCAGAATATATGTAACTCAAAGAATATGGTTTTATAAAGATCTTCAACCTTTTTTTTGCGATTTTTAGCGATGAAGAGTGACTGCTCAAATATCTATCCCAAAAGTACTTAAATCTTGGTTAATTTATAAATGTATTCAAAGGATTTATCTAAGCCCAGTTCACCTCCATAGAATATTTACCAGTTGTAAGGTAGACATTGGCACAGTGATGCATGTATTTTGCGATTGTGACAAAATCAAAATATACTGGAAAGAGATTCACAGCATAATTTAAAAAATAATTGGAAAGACCTTTGCTTTGTCCCCAAAGGTATACCTTCTGAATTGTACAGTAAAACTGTGTCTTGACCATGGTAAAGAATGTGTATTGAATTTTTGTATATACTTGGCCAAAAATATATATACTGTTATTATGGTCAACTGCTCAGATAACTTCAGTCAATATGTGGCTGAGTCAGGCAACCAGACTCTTACCACTGGAAAAATCAACCTATGATTTACTTCAAAGATCTGAGGTGTTCTGGTGCATTTAGTCCTCCCTCTGGAATTTTCTTGAGGGTACTTAGAGACAAAATTTCTTTCTAAGTTTGGTTTATAATTTCTTTTTATTGTTGTCTTTGCTTTCAAGCATTTGTATGCATTTGAATGTCTAACAAAAACTGCTGTACTTCTTGTTACAAGACAACAATACCAGGATAAAGCGTCAATGTTCATAATAAAATTGTCAAAACAAATTTGTGAGAAATATTTGATGACGTTACCTTCACTCTTGCTAGATCATGTGGGTTGAGGACCGATCCTTGATAGAATTCCACCTGAGTGAAGTGACGTTTGAACAAGGCTTCCAGCTCAAGATTAGGGGAAATACTAGAGAATAGCAAAAACAGAAAGCATGTACAATGAAATGATTTTGAAAACAATGTGACATTTGATCTCTGCTAGCGGCTAACAAAAGAACGTAAAAAAAACACCTCACTAGCTCCTTATTATATAAAAACAGCTAACTATATTTGATTTATTTGTTTTTCTTAGAAACAGTCATTATATAATATAATGTGAGGAAAGACTCCATCAAGCTTATAAAATATATTCCAAAGGGACTTGTACTCACTTATGAAGAAAAACAATTTCTACATTGACATCATCCCTGTCCTTGTGTAGGAAGTCTTTAAGGAAGTTGGAAACACTTTCGAGCGTGATATGACCACAGACCACAATATGCCTGTAAGGGGGAAAATTCAGCTGAAGAGTGCAATGTAAAATAAAGTAAAAACTTTGGCATATCCTAAAAAGGAACAAAAATTCATAATAATGAAAAATGTCTTGAAAAGATTAAATGTTGTGGCTTTCAAGCATTCACCGTCCGTTCTAGTCATAACAGCACATGTTGTTTTACCTCATATTTATAAACACAATTTAAAACATTAAATTAAGCACTTTGAACTATTCAGGACAAAATCGAATCTTGCATTTTAATGTTGGATTGTCAAATGTTCTTTATAAGCCGTGTCTCTGTAGCCAAACCACCCCTGTGCCGAGATGCATGTTGACATGTACATCAATACTAACTGACATGTATCGGAACCCCTGTCAAAAGCGATTAAATTGTTTTCGGATCTGTGGCTGCTGTGAACTCTAACCGTGACTTCTCAGGACAGGCACCGAATGAAAAACTTGCGATACATCAGATGGAACAAACAAACAGACTAAACTAGATTGTTCCAGAGGTCACGGTCTTCTGGGGCTCATTTATTGTGACTCTATAATAAGATCTAGTTTCGTACTACAGAGCTGTTCCAAAACCTAAAAGTGAGCTGCCTTGACATCTATAGGCTATATAGGCAGTGCTCAAATAAGATTTCATCAAAGGATTAGGTAATGCTAAAAACGCAATCATTCAAGAGTACTGTTGTTCTTCAATCCTAAATTAATCAGTGTTTCTAAGTAAAACTCACTTAAACAGACATTTACTCTCTTATTTTCTAAATGAATCTGAGTTTCAGAAAATTGGTTGAGTGAATAATCCAACGACTCACAAAAAAAGATCTCACTTAATTTCCAAATGAATCAGTGAGTTTTAATAAATCAGTTTAATCTATGATCCGTGTTGGAACTAATTGATTCAACGAATGAATCAGTGACACATCGGCTGTGCTCAAACAACATTTTGTCACGTATAAGTTATGCTAAAGATGTAATAATTCAAGAGTACTGCTGTTCTTCAATCCTAAATAAATCAGTGTTCTAAACAAAATGTTTGCATACAAAACTTAACTCAAACAGACACTTACTTGCTTATTTTCTGAATTAATCTGAGTTTGAGAAAATCGGTTGAGTAATTAATTCAACGACTCACTCAAAAAAATAACTCACTTCATCTCCGAATGAATCAGTGAGTTTAAATAAATCAATTTAGTCTATGATCAGTGTTTGAACTAACTGATTCAATGACTGAATTAGTGACACCTAGTGGCACAACAGAATGATTAACTGAAAACAGAAAAACAGGCCTTTAAACTACACCACATACTACACACTAATGCACTTTAAATTACACATCAAAGTTGCGCTCAAGAGTTTAACATGTCTGCAATGATCTGACTCATATAAAAGATTACAGCCATCATTACCATCCAAACAACTTAATGACCACTTCCATTACAGTTGCAGAACAATAACAGTGCTTTATTTGTCAAGCAGGGCTTCTATGCAACAGGAGGTTAAAGAGTTGAGCTGTAGCCATGGGGTTTTGCGGATCACTTCACTTCCCATGCTGGATTACTCCAATGCTGCTGTGGTCAAACTCTCGAGAGCTTTAACCATGCACGGTCATCAATCTAAATCTGTCCAACCTAACTCTCTCCCCTAAGACAGATGCAACGTGCTCATGGGTTTACAAAGAACAGGGGCTGCTGACCCTAATTGTAACTGGATGGATGTGCCTGTGTACTCTCAGGTGCCGCAGAAGTGTGCTTATTTGTGCTGCAATCCAGGGCAAACATTAAGCGGATCTCTGTTTGCCGGAGGGACCTGATGAGGCTTTATGGGTGCAGTGTCTGGATGCTATCATGCATAATGATCTTCACAGATCTGGCCTCTTGTATTTAATGAGTGGTAGTAATTGCACGCTTGACTGTCCCAGGATGAGAAGACTCTGTTGAGTTGATGGCTTGGTGTAAAGCCAGCAGCGTCTGGCAAAGGGGCGGCTTGATGAGAGACACGTTATTCATGTTTCCCATTTCCAAAAATGCCCGTTTGAGAGCTTTAGCTAAATCGGAGGGTTTTGTATAACAATGCTCTCACTCTTTTTCACTCTAGAAAAGCAGAACAGAGTCTCTGGCATGGAGACAAACACACTCTGTCTCGGCTTATGTCAGACATCTTGTCTCCATGTTTGGATGAGCTATCAGTGGTGCGTGACTGTGCTACTGATTGTGTTTCATCACTGCGGGGGTGTTTTTTTTTTTTTTTTACATTGTTTATGGAACCGCCAATGAAAGCAATAGAAGAAATAAAACTGTGTAAGAGAGAATTAGGAATGACTGGTGCCATTGTGAGCTGCTTTAATTAAAGTGCAGGCCCTTAGCCAGCCTGGTGAAAAGGGTGATTCTTTTTTCTCAAAAAGTGGACCTTTATGCAGTTATTCGCCTTAGGTCATAAGTAGTTTTGAGGTTTAAATACTGCATTTTAGTGACATTTTAAAGACTATTTTTAGCTGGATTAGCTTGTTGGATGGTCATCATAACCACACTTTTTGGCCCTTTCCCACTGAGTTGTACGGTTCAGTACGCTTTTTATGGCCGTTTCCACTGTCAAAAGGTATCAAAAAGCGAACACTACCTTACCACTTTTAGGGTACTCTTTCAAAAGCACAACAACAGGGTACCAACAAAAAGGCGGAGCAAGACACGCAGCTGGACGCTATTGGTTTGAGAAGTGCTTCTCATATGATATATGAACCGTAAAGCTTTACTTTGACATTTCCTCGAGCGAAATCTTTCTGTTGTACACCACACCCAGTACCATTGGTACCCTTTTGGTAGTGGAAAGGCAAGCCTGATAAGGGTGACCCGTACTGTACCGTACCACTTAGTGAAAATGTGCCATTTGAGGTACCAAAAACATTTGCTAATAAATATATAAAGAAATATGAAAACAATACTTATTAATAAATACAAATTTGTTACTTCAAATATCATTAGAAAAAAGGAGCTAAAGTTAAAGTTTTTTTATGAAAAAAAATTAAATAATTAGTACTAAAATTAACTGTAATCTGGGCAGCTTTTGGTGCTTCACACTTTTTATTGGTATTTTTTCTTTCTTTCAAGAATAAGGTCCGAGATTCAGCATAAAAGTTAGGCTACTTGTAGTTAAAGATGACTTCCCTTTCGTCATATGTTGTTTTTATTCATTGTATGCCTTCTTTGATGGGTTATGTTTACAATTTATGATGACATAGCAGTCAAAATAAGACAAATAGGCTCATGTATGGGACAATACTGGACCTTTTATCAGTGTGGGGTGGGTCTTTCGAATCACCCCAACCCTCCCTGGCTACAGGCCTGAAGTGCACTCAGTAATACATACTTGCAGAACTTTAATTATGAGATTTCCATCCAATAAAAGAATCATAATTTAAAAGTGTCATGTTTAAAAGAAATACTAAGAAGAACAATTGTTTGAAAGACACTGATTAAAGTAACGATCACACTGTAAAACCCAACAGTCAATTTTATCAAATGAAATGAGTCTAACTCAAAATTTACTTAAAGTTAATTCTACTCATTTGAAAAGAGTTTTGAACTCAGCGTTGAAGGTAATGAGTTAATTAAATACCTCATTACTTCAACTTAAATGGAGTAAGTTTACAGTACTAATACAGATTAGATTAACTCAAATGGTTTGTAGCAATCAGTTTCCTCAAATGGTTTGATTTACCTTATCTTATTGTGTTTTACAGTGTACTCAATATTTAGCTTTGTAAATTATTTATAGATACAAAAAATGTTTTAGTATAAGTGTATATGTCAACTAGTTATATTTTTCATAATCAATAATTATATCAATTTTTAGCTAAATTTATATATCTATATCATTTTCACCAATTCAAATCAGGTTAATATTTTCCATGTGATTAAAAACTATTTTGCCCAAAGTACAGAGTGCACCTTTAAATTAAAGCACAGTTATGTAAAAGCATGTTTTTATTTTTCAATAAAATTTATTTTTCATCTTTTATTTATTTATTTCATTTTTTTGACTGTATTGCCACACTAAAATTAACATGTTAAGTGCCAACAGCGAATAAAAATCTGCACTAATTAGTATTTTCAATTATGTTACTCACTAGTTGTCCAATAGTTGTTCATATTTTGTAATGAGAATGGTTTATCAATTCATCAACAAAAGAAAGGTTTTCGTTTAGTTTTACCAATCTTACTGCTAATTAATGTATAATAAAAGTAATAATTAAAATTAGGATATTACAAAGTAACATTTTTTCTTAAAGTTTCTTAAACCCCTGACCACCAGCAGGGGTCTCAACATGTTAGTTAGAGACCCTGGCTTCACAAATAACAATTAAAATTGAAATCACATATTAAATAATAATAATTAGATGCAGATTAAAACAAACATCAGTGCATTAAACAAGAAAAACAGTACATTTGTAATATAAAAATTCTTAAATAATTAAATACAGGTGGAAAAAAACAACAACTTAATCTTAAACACTGAAGATGTCTCCAACGTAAAAATACACACACTAACAACACCACACTGTGAACAACACACAGTGAAGAGAACACTTGGGTTACACAAAATGTTATGCACAATAAGGTAAAATAAAACTGTGCACAAACTCAGCAAGCAAATGCAGAAGGGAAATTACCCAGCATGCACCGTGAAACATGCCAAAAAAAGCAAACAATCAAAAAAAAAAAAAAAGGAAATTATAACCAAAATATAGAAGAACTTAAAAACAACAAGCTCGAACATCAGCCTCAGCAGCGAAACCACTGATACTGCTCTAATCCTTAAACTGAGCAACCATTTCAGAGCCGAACGAAAGGTCTGTTTCCGCACTCACCACAGATGCTTATAACGAGCAACATTTTTGTAAATACTGACGAGAGCATCACCTGATGAAAGCGGTGCAGGCCTGCCCTTACTCCTCAAAACGCGAGAGCAGAGCTTAAGATGGACAACATATGTAGTCCATATGGGGCTCCATCATCATTACGATAAACAACTTGATGCAGGGGAACAATAATGAATTTAATTTGGCAACTCTTTAGCAAGTAACATGTCTTAAAAGGACTGTAATTATTCAGAAACACTTCATTATGTCATATCTGACAGCAATTTTCCAGCATATGCTGAAAGACATGGTTATGACTCAATAACTACCAGATATGGAACACTAGGGGCACCAAACGTGGAAGGTTAGCAAACAACTGAAAGCTCATAAACATGTAAAAACAGCGTGTAACTGTGTAACTGTGAGGTTTGTTTAGGGGGCTTGTTTAGATCTTTCATAAATCTATTGTTTATTTAGTTTTTTATTTCACAAAAAGGGACAGCGTATATTAATCAACGTTCCACAAGAATGTAAATGTACCCAAATTAGCCCAAAGACATTCATTGGTGATCTCTTAGCTAGATGTTAAAGCCTATTCCAATAAAAATACAAATTTGAACTACAAACATATGTTGATTATTAAGAAGTCATTCTTATTTTTATCTAATCATATTATATTCTTATTCTTATCTAATCAATTCTAATCATAATTGGATGACGCTAAATGCTGGTGTACAAACTGCCACAAAATACCAGGAAATCTCCTCCTACTGTTATCACTTACATTTTATTTTCAATCAGCTTCTGGTAAATAACCATGGAATTTGTGTTAAGATTATACTTGTTTTGCATTAGAATTTTACTCTAACACAACAACAACAAATTAGGCCTCATTTTCAATGAGCGGTGTCGTTTAGTGTACACTAGTGCAGTATGATCCAATATAAACCTTAACTTATGTTTCCACTGCTAACAGTACCCTTTACTTGATCAACGTTACTTGACGGACATAGGGTATGCCAGAAAACAACAAATGAAAAAGGATTCAAAACGCTCTGATGTGTGCTGGAACCCCTCTGTGGCCATCCTTTTAGAAACATGCTGTATAACCTTTCCGTTTCTCACCATGCAATAGAGCTCCCTTTGCACCCTTCCTCTACCGATGATACATAAAAATGTCTGCACATCCTACGTTGTGCATGGTTAATTTCTGTGTGCTGACATTATTGTATACATATTTGAAAAATGGTGGCTCTTGTAGTATGTACGTACAAGTGACACTTCACTGTCAACCATTCAAGCTTCTGCAGTGCATCTGGATCCACAATTAAGATATCAGAGTACTGTGTGAGCTATCGCAATAAAAGGGTAACAAAATGATGCGGTTAGCTATTTGGTACCATTCATAACTTCTGACGGTGGAAACTAAAATAACTGTGTACTGTCGTTCGGTGGAAATGTATTATCATAACAAAAGCAGGTAACACTCTTTTTTATGGTAATTGTTAAATAAACCATAAATAAATAATTTTATGAATACATACATTCTTTAAAAAATGCAATATATTTGAGAACTTAACTGAATAGATCACTTAAAAAAGACTCTTGTTGTATTAAAAGACTCTTGTTAACACACGTGTTGTCAGACAATTTTATCTTTATATACTAATACAGTACATATTTTAAAAAAGAACATTGGTATAAATTTTACAAATGTAGAGTTGCAGTTTTTTATTTTAAAGGTATATTTATATTTACATTAATTTACATTCATTTTGATTTCATTTTTAATTTATTTAACATTTTGATTTAATGTAAACAAGTTTAAAAAAATTTATTGTGAAAATCACAAAAATTTTTAACAACATTAGGGCTGTTTATCAATGCGATTCTGCATTGATAAAAATAAAAATTGATTTGAGATTTTTAAACTGCATCATTATTCTCTCTTGAATCAATTCTGAGCTTCTAGGCTAATTACACTTAAAATTACTCAAATGCGACAAAAAGGAGTGTTTGTGAGTTTTGCTCATGTAAGTTGATTTTTACTGTATGTCATAGAAGATTCACTTAAACAGCTCACTAAGAACACTGTTGTGATTCGCTTAAATGTTCCACAATCTGTAAACTTTCTTCATATCCAAAAACAATTAGAGCAGTGTTTTATATATTGCTGACTTATACACTTAAATTATCCCATTTTTTATTTCCAGTATGGTTTATAGAAAACAGGTAAACACCAAAGAAACTTTAATATATTGTGCATTTTATTAGACTGCACAAAGCAGCATTATAACACAACCTTAAAATGTATTGAGGATAATAAAACAGAGCTCTTTCCCACATGAGCATGATCAGAACAAAACAGAAGTGTCGACTGTGGCATAATAAAAGCTCTGCTGTTTTTATGCCACGTCACACTATTCTCTTATCAGCAATGTGGTATATGCACACTGACTTTTAATTTTCAGCCAGCCAGCCCAAGCACTTCCGATGAACTGTCACGCCACTACAAAATCGTCATGTGTAAGATCTAATTTCCTTAAAAAATCAGTGATCTTCACAGCCTAATTGATATATGACAAAGTAAGCATCACCCAAGCTTACCCTGGACAAGAAGCACTGCATTAAATCCCATTTTTCCATGCCATTTCTTTAAAATATGGAAATTTATTTCACCCCAGTGTTTTCAATGGAGTTTCTGCATAGCCTGCTAACACTAACGCTGCTTATATGTTTAATTTCATTTCATGCTTGAAAAAAGCTTATTTCATTATAACATTGATGATGTAAAAGAAACCTTATGAAATTGAAAAGTCACATTAATCTTTCACCGGACGATTATCGTTGACTGTGCACATTCCATTGCTTCAATGCTCTTTGAATCGATTTCAGAAACAAATTTTCACCACAGCTAATTAAGAAACAACATGATAGCATAAACATAATTAGCATAAACATGCAAAAGACAGTCAGAAGTTATGAATGGTACCAAATAGCTAACCGTATTATTTTGTTACCCTTCCATTGGGTTAGCTCACACAGTACTCTGGTGTCTTGATAGTAAGTAAATCATGAGAGAATGCTCATTGATTGTAACTATATCATTTATATTTATTTGATGCTAAGATTTGTGTTTTGTTCTCTTTCTTTCTCTCTCTCTTTTTTCCCTCTTTCTTTCTTTCTGCAAGACGATCTGGAAGTTATCCATACACAAGAATCTGTTATATCTCAGTAAGACAATGTTCAATGCAGTAAGCTGTCCAGCATCACAGACTATACATCAGACTGTCAGCTATGCATGGAGAGTTCTCCATACACACCTAAGCAGAAGTCAGAGAACCAGATGACTGAACTTCCATTGATCTCACTCATTTTAATCCATTGTGAAAACCATATCAGTAACGGCATTTCTATATGCCATTCGTCCTCTTTTCAACTCTTGCTCCATGCCAACGCTCTAATTCTCAGTGTGGCTTGGATTGCGGAGTGAATCTCAGAGGCGGCGCATGAGCTCAGAGTTCAGTCAGGGTTTATGTCAGTTTCAGCAGCGCTCTAATGGAAACCACAGAGACCCTGGCCTGATCCAACAGAATGCTGCTCTATATTACAGTCATGGATCCAGATCTGTGTTCCTGTTCTGATTGTTAAAGGCTATGCTGAACACACACTGACATTAAAAACCTGGCTACGGTGTGATTTAAAAAGTGGAGATTACACTTCAAGCTATTACTAGCCTCTGCACATCATGACCATAGCGTCGGGACTCAAGACAAATGAAGAAACATGACTGAAGATCCACTGCCCTGTAAGCAGAAACATTTAGGCCAAACTACTTTTTAGCTGACAAATAGCAGAATCACTCATTAAAGATGGTTGTCAAAATCACAGTTTGGTTTTAACAAAAGTCATGTGCTGTTAAAAGGATTCTTTAGTATATACTATGACTTTTAAAAATACACTACAATTGGAAGTGTGGACTTAGATTGTTTAATATTTCAATATCAGTTAGATTGTTTAATATTTTTAATAAGAGCTTATACGCTCTCTTATGCTCATGCATTTCCTCAAAATACAGTAAAATTACAAAATGTTGATATTAAAATGAACTGCTTGGGAAGAAGAATTGCAGTAAAAACTTGCAGTTAAAGTACTTCCTTTATACCAGAAATGTAGCCAGATACCAGAAGTGCTTCATTTTACCAAGTGTAAATTGAATAATTTACAGAAGCGTTGCCATTGTGTGACAAATGTCAGTTTTTAGATTCCAACTTGGCTCAATTCTATGTTATGTATCCCAAATTACAGAGTTTATGGAACAAAATATTTCAAGTTTTTTCAAATAGATTAGACATTCCAATAGAACCAGATCCTATATTAATTATATTTGGTGTTTGCAACGAATTTTTGAGACTTACATGAGTACAACAACAGTTTGATTCATATGGGTTGATCACTGCCAAAAAATCCTTTCCTTTTTTTTTTTGATAAAAAAAGAAGTTCCAACTTTTAAATTATGGCTGACAGAGTTAACGGGAACATTACATCTGGAAAACAATTTGGTATAACCTAATAGACAAGTTTTTGTTATTTGAAAAAAAAAAAAATGCTCCCCTTTTATTTCCTTTCTGCAAACTTGTGATTGATATGTTTACTATGCCTTTAGTACCTACTTTTACCATTGGATAGCACTGCTGGGCGATTGGTTGGGGAATGCATGTTTATTCTTTTTTATTTACCTATTATTCTTATGACTGTTGTTGTTGTTTTTTTATGTCTAATTGTTAAAATGTAAGTTTTATGTTTATATTATGAAAAAAGTGCATTTACAAGTGAATGTCTGCAAATATTTCTAATACAAATACTTAAACCAAGAATTTCAAATGAATTTTAGTGTAAAATTAATTGTGTAAATAAAAAAAACAAAAACTATAAATAAATATATTATTAATATTATAAAATATTGCATATATTTTATATTTAAATCATTTCCTTTGATTGCAAAGCTGAATTTTCAACAGCCATTACTTCAGTCTTTAGTGTCGCATGATAATTTGATACTGATACTTTCTATAATGCTGTTTTTAATGTAATTTAATTAACATATTATTGGATGAAACTTCAGTGTTTTTGTCAATATTCATTGAGGCCCCAAAACATATAATGGTTGTGTATTCATAATAGGGCTGCACTAAATTGGAAAAAATTATATTGCAAAATTTAGTTTTCTTACAATATATTTTGCGATAAATACAATATTACCAGATGACCAGAAAAGCTTTTTTATTTTGTATTTTTGGAAAGAATTAATAATTTTTGGTAGATTACTACACTGAAAAATTGATTTCTGCAAAATTTTTGCAAACAATTTATATGTGTTGAATTTAAACAAACAAATTAAATTTAGTAATGTTCAACTTAATTTGTTTAAATTCAGCCCAAAAAAATTGTTTACAAACTTAACCTAAAAAAGCTAAAGCTTCAAATGATATAATTTAATTTGCTTTTACGCTTTCTTGAAATGCTTAATAATAAATCACAATTTTAAAAACACGCAAACAATACATTTCACTACATTATCGATAAACTATTGTGCCTGATAAACTATAATCATGACTGGAAAATGCACTTGCTATGTGACTATTGCAATATCGATGCTGAAACAATATATTGTGCAGCCTTAATTCATAATTTGATGTTATACCACAATAATTAAAAACACCAATGTTTCTAAAAACAGATGTGACTATTGCGGGTGTGTACATTGCAATATTGATGCAGAAATTATATATTGTGCAGCCCTAACTCATAATTTCACAATAATCAAAAATACCAACAGAAGATCAATCTAAGAAAAATCATCTAAGTCTTGAAAATGTTGTCACTTCTGTGAGCTAAACATCCAATCATATGTGACTATATTTTAGCTTAAACTACACAATAAAAAAGTCCTGTTTGAAGTTAAGTCAGAACTAAAAATATACTCATTAATAATAAAAAATGACAAAAAGAATTGGACAATTGTCTTATAATTCATGTTAAGTTATAAAACTACACTAAGTATAAAACTACACTGAGTATGACTAATGTCAGCATTTATATAACATTTATCCACCAACGCTTATTCATAAGCACCTACTCAAGGACTTCATTTCTGGTAGAGGAAAAAAAAAAGGCTTGAGGCCTTTTTTTTTTTTTTTGCTTATGCAAAATTGCCCTCTAACAGTACGTATTTTGCACCAGTCTAAGCTTGTCGGAAATGTGCTGTCAGTGGAAAATAAATATCCCAACACATTAATTTTGAGGTGTCGTGATGTGTCCGTTCATGAGCACACAGTCCCATGCATATTTAAGCAATAAGGCGAAGCCTGGTGCCCGTCTTTCTGCTCAGCCAGAGAGCTGGAGCCTACTGTAATTGCAACCAGATGCATGCGGAGTCAAAGAGAGAGAGAAATTGAGAGAAAGAGAGAGCCTCAGCTCTTTTGACAAGGCCTTCTCTCAACACCAGACTGCGAATCCAAACGTGGGGCCGAGGCCAAACATAACATTTCATCAATCTTGTTTCACTGACAGCGAAACGGCATCAAACAAAGGGGCTCCTAATGGCTTTCTCCCGACTCAGTATTTGCCCTCAAATTCAGATGATGAAAGCCTGACGTGACCGTGGGTCTGCTTCACGCTGCGAAATGGGTTGGGATAAAGTGCGCGCGCTAGAGAGAGAGAACTTAAACGCGGGAGAATCGCTGTGCTGATGACAGGGCCGTGTTTGAGCCAGAGACGAGTGGAGGGTTTCAAAATATCCACATTCACATTCAGGGGTCATCTTTGAAAAGGAACAGAAAAAACGGGACATGGTAATAAAAGTACCAAGCGGGGCAAAAAAGCAAGCCAATTGCAATGGAGCAGCTCCAGTGCGAGAGCTGAGGCATCCAGGCATTCAGGGTGTGCGCTGACTGAAGATCAGGGCCAGAGTCATGTCACACAGAGATGAGGTGAAGGGCCAGCAGTGACGCACAGCCAGAGAGGCTCTTTTCACTGCAGCATGCAAAATAAAAAAGAAAGAAAAAACAAAAAGCCAACAGACATCCATTCACACACAGCATGCAAGCGATGAATCAAGCATGACGGACAAAACTTAAAGAACAGAAAACTGAAACAAACACGAGACAATGATGACACTGAATAAACTGCCTTTTTTAAAATCTTAAACTAGTCACTTTTCACCAATCATAGTGCTCGGATCTATCACAAATGTCAAACAAACATTGATTCTACGGCAGCACATACAGTAACGAATGGAAAACCAACAGTAGTCACTGTAATGAAATTAAAATGCAGCAGATGTGTTAAGGAAAAGAAGCCACGGACACAGAGCAAAGGGCATGGACATGTGGCTTCGATGGCCAAGGTCTCCAGTCACAGTGTGACATTCATTTGTCCTATCATATTTTTTTTTTGTCTTCACTAACCCCCTCTCTCTCTGTCAGAGACGGGGGCGCGTGAGTCACACAACCACACCTTTTCTGGATTTTGACTTACTTTCTGCCTCGTGTCGAGTTATAACTCCCTCCGTATTTCTTCCGATTAAGGATGAGAGCAGCAATTTCTGGCACGTAGCGAGCAAACATGGCCTACATGCATGGAACAGAAAAAGAAAAGGGCATGCAAAGAGGGGTTCTGCTGTGACCAAAGCCACAGAGGCACCTGGAATACTTACTTTCTGCCATTTACCGCACTATAGGAACCACCATATTTCTTGCGGTTTCCTATTAACTCTATGATTTCAGGGACGTAGCTGGCAAACATGGCCTAAGGAGAAGATGGGAGACAGAAGCAGAGGCTAAAAAAGAGAGCGGAGAGACCCGTCCGGGTCTGGAATTTTTTTTTTTTCCCGACCTCTCAGATCTAGAAATTCACATGTGTTTTGTTGGAAAAAATAATTAAACAAATGAAAACTGATCATATCTAAAGGATATACAGTAAAATTGTCAATTTTTTTATTTAAATTGAGGGGGAAATTGAATCATGGACAAAAAGCCAACTTTGGAGACACTCCACTGGACCACAGACAGGATTTGTAGTGCTGTCCATCTGTTTTCTCTGACAGCGCAAAAAGCCATCTTGTGAAAAGCAAGAGAAAAAAAAAACCCTACATGCCATGTTTTGTCCAACAAACACTAATGCAGTGGCAAGTGGATTTGAATAGTCCAGCCTGACCGCCCACAGCTGCAAAGCACATTAAGACTCATTAGTGTCCTTTAAATGAGCTGGATGCGCTTTGCAAGATTGCAGCCTTGACAAAGTTCTGTTTTATCTCCACTCTATGTGTTACCTTGGACGTTAATCCAAAGTTGTCAGCCTGAACTTCCGCGAAAAAAGAAAAGTTGTTTAAGGTTCTTCACCTCTCTCTAGGGCCCTGATGAATTATGACATCTGCCTGATCAGATCTGATGGTTTACAACATTTCCATACTGAAGCCATTAATTGAACACCCGATATAAAGCAGAGCAGTGATTATTTCCAGCCCTGCTCAAAAACACAAAGAAATAGCAGATTGCTATGGAAACTTCTGGACAGCTGAAACTGTGTGTCCAGTGATAGGAGAGACGTGCATCTGTCCTGCATTACATCTATATTAACATCACATGAGACTTTTTGTATGCCTGAGGCTGATCTATAGGTTGAGATTAAATCTTTCACACACCCAGTGCCCTGCACTGTAAAAAATACTGTTGGCCTTAAATTTTTAAGTTGAATCAAATTAAACTTATGAGTCTATTGAACCTATATTATATTAAACTGGCTTAAAACAGCATGCACAACTTTTAAAATTAGGTTAGAACATGATTAACTTAGTTTAACAAGTTATAATGAATTAAAACCCCATGTTGTCATGACTAATTGATCCTATCAATTTTTGCAGTGTACAACTAGATGATATAGATTGATTCTTGAAGAGGCATGGGCCGGTATAACTTTCTTCAACCTTGTATAAAAATACCACGGTAAAAAGCTCACATATACAATGAGGAAAAAAATCCTCTGAATTTTGTGATATCTGGGAGGTGTTTTTGAACTTTGTGAAAAATAGAGATATTGAAGACGCTTTGGAAGTCTGAAATTGTGGAATGTGAATTGATGTTTGATTAGATTTATTTATTTTGTTTAATTAACTTGTTATTTTTTATTTATAATAATTATTATAACATTTTTATTTTACCCTAAATCTCTTTGTGGTAAGTTTTAGGTATTGGGATTTGATTTATTGTAAAAACTTAATGAAGACATGTTACACAAAATACCACGGTACGGTATTGTGATTACTGCTCTAAAATAAATCATTAATAAATGTCTGGGTAAAAAACAACAACTGTTTACCCCATTGAACACAATATATTTTATTTTGAGAAACATTTCAAATGTTTTGGAACAGTAAACATGTCAGGCAAAATTATTGAAATAAATCATTGACTTCTGCTGTCGTCATTAGTTTCAATAACAAAGATTTCTTCACAACATATAAAAAAACACCTTAGGTAAAATACCTTAGGAACAGTATAACAAAAAATTTTAGCGGTATCATTGACTTTTCCAAACCGCGGTAAACCTTGAAATTGGTATTGTCCCATGCCTATTCCTGAATTTAAATAAGTTCTATAAAGTACTACACACTTAATTTTTTTTAAGAAAAAAGTTCAGAATTACATCATTACTCACACAAAAATATTTAAAGAAAAAAAAAAGATTAAGCATTAACTTAATTAATTATATTAGATTTGAGTCTACACGTTAACTAGAGTTACCAAATGTATTCTGGATCACACAGTATGAATAAAACTAATCAGATTATAATATTTTTACATAAGCAATTTACATAACAGTGAAGTGTATCATAATTCTATGCAAATAAAAGTGGTGCGAAAAATGCTCCTGATTCTCTATAATTCTGCTAATTTATTAAAATATGCCCATATTTTAAACGATTTGTTTAGTTATATTTTTTCAGACCTTATCTTGACTGATTCAATAGTTGTTTGACTGAAATAACTGTTCTCAGACTGAGAATAACAACAACAACAACAACAATAATAATAATAATAAGTACACTGTAAAACCCAACAGCCAACTTTATCAAATGAAATGAGTGTAGTTAACTCAAAATTTACTGAATGTAATTCTACTCATTTGAAAAGAGTTTGAAGTAATGAGTTAATTAAATACCTCATTACTTCAACTTAAATGGAGTTCACAGTACTTGTATAGATTAGTTTTTTTGTTTTTTTTTACTCAAATGGTTTGTAGCAATGGGTTTTCTTAAACGGTTTGATTTGCCTTAACTTATTGAGTTTTACAGTACTCAGTTGGTTTGAGTTCTCTTCATTTATTGGGTTTTACTGTGCTCAAATTGCTTCGTTTACTCAAATGGATTAAGTTCACAGTACTCATTAGGATTAGTTTTTGAGCGTAAATGGTTTGTTGTAACCGGTTTCTTCAAATGGTTTGAGTTACCTTAACTTGTGTTTTACAGTGTACATTATCATCACATCACTGATTTATGTATTTATTTAGGAAGTAGTAGAACTGTATAAAAGGCAAATTTCAACAGTTATAGTTGGTTTTATTGATGCCTCTAAAGATTTTTTATAGGGTTAATCATCAAAAGCTGTTTAGTAAATTAAAACAGAGGAATACCTCATAGTATTTTAAGAATTTTAACTTGCATGTATACTACTCAAAGTATGTGGATTAAGTGGGGCAATTCTGCATAAGATACATTTAAAGTTTGTGATGTAGTATGACAAGGAGCTTTACTTTCACCTACTCTTTTTAATATTTACATGAACGAGTTGTCTGAGGAATTAAGTAACAGTAGGACTGGCTGTGTGCTTGGTGATGCTGTAATAAATTATTAGATGTATGCTGATGATTTGATTATCTTTTCCACTAGTAGCGCTGGCTTTCAGCAACTGCTTAATATTTGTGCAGATTATGGATGGGATATAATGTGCAATATAATTCAAAATACTGTTTCATGTGTTTACATGACATGTAGAACCAAAGAACATAGAGATATGATTTGTCCAGATATTTTACTTGTCAGGGCAAGTTTTAAATGTTAGTAAAACTGTTAAATATTTAGTGCATGTCATTAATGAAGATATGAGTGATGATAATGATGTGTACAGGGAACATTGAAAGTTATATGTTCAAGCATATATGCTGGTAAGAAAGTTTCATTTGTGTTTGAAGCAGGTTAAGGTAAAACTTAAGTTTGATAATTGATGCAGAGTTTGATAATTTTTTCCTTTGCTGAGAAATTTGATCTATAAGTTTATCAGTCGATTGGAGAATTGTCAGAATAGCATTTTAATGTTGTTGATAAATCCTAGGCTTACTGAGGTGCATTATCAGCAGTGTTGCCAGATTGGGTGGTTTAAAATTTTATTGTGTGGGTAAAAAAATTGGCAGAGGCGGGTTGACAAAATTTGGGTGGTTTTGAAACATAACTTTTATATGCAACTTATTTAACAAAACATAACTGTGCTCCTACTTCATTTAGTTAATAGCGACCGGTGCATAGCGCAAACCCAGTGGGCCCACCCACAAGAGGAGGTGAAGGAAAGCTGTAGACAAATCTGACTCCCCTTCGCATGCACGTGCATCACGCAGCACCTGCAGTTAAACTTACGGTTTATCTTGACACTTTTATCGATAATTTTTTTCCAACAACTGACAGCAAAAATAAACATAAAAGCATTGTCTGATTGACAAGCAGCACCTACTTAAGTTCAAAAGAATTTAAAACGCCAAATAGGATGAATTTATACCCCTCTATTTGTGTTTCGATGAGACCTGGTTATGTTGGGGTTCTGTTACTGCTGGTGTTGGTTGCTGTATGGTTATTATGACAGTTATGATAGTTAAGACAATTAGGTTAATTCAATTAAAATAAATTCAAATTTAATAAAATATTAATCTAATATTTTGGGCTTTTTTGTGCATTTTGGAGGGTTTTGAACAGCTTTTGAGCTGGAAAAAGTCAGCTATATCTGGTAACACTGTTTATCAGTCACCTTTGATGAAATATTGGCATAACTGTCTTTTTTAATGTATATTGTGCGGTTTGTTTTTTGTTTTGTCTGTCTTTTTGATCTATATATATATATTTATATACACTATCGGTCAAAAGTTTGGGGTTAGTAGAATTATTTAAAATATTTTTAAATAAGTTTATCCTGCTCACCAATGCTGCATTTATTGCATCAAAAATACAGTACAAATTGTAAAACGTTATAGTACTATAAAATAACTGTTCAGAAGTAATTTATATTTTAATTTAATAATTTATTCCAGGCATTTTAAAGATGAATTTTCAGCTTCATTACTCCAGTCTCTAATATTAATTATTATTATTATTATTATTGTTATTTTTTATTTTATTATTAGTATTAACAATAATAATAATAATAATAATAATAATAATAATAATAATAATAATAATAATAATAATAATAATAAAAGCAATAATGACTGGAGTAATAATTTCAATTAAAACTACATACATTGAGAAAGCAGTTATTAAAAATTTTAATCAATATTTAACAATTAATTTAATTTTAAATCTAATAAGTGCCACCTTGAACAGATTAATTAAAAAAACATGAAAAAAACTGACCCCAAACTTTTGACTGGTAGTATGTATATATATATATATATATATATATATATATATATATATATATATATATATATATATATATATATATATATGTATATATATATATGTATATATATATATATATATATGTATATATATATATATATATATATGTATATATATATATATGTATATATATATATATATGTATATATATATATATATATATATATATATATATATATATATATATATATATATATATATATATATATATATATATATGTAATGCATTTTTATATTATTTATAATAACCAGTTATCTAAATTATGATAATGTTATAACTGTTTTTATTATTAAGTCTAGACTCAAGGAATTTAATAATACTTTTATTTTTTAATACTTTAAACTGACATGTACAACTAAAAAAGCTAAACAATCAATCATTTTATGCACCTTAAAATGGTACAAATAGATGTTCCTTACTCTTACTATTCTGATCATTCAGTATTCTCTAAAGCGGAACATATTACCTTTTTTTAAATGCATTACTTAATAAAAAGCTTAATACAATATTAAAGCATAATATATTTTGGGTTGAAATAACTGTTTGTCTGCTCTGATATAAAAGTGTTTGTGGCTGCTGTTGCTATGGTGTCGCTCAAGCAGGACTATGGGCCATCTGCCTGCCACTGTGTTTGTTGGAATTTGGGGAGGGAGACAGAAGGATGGGATCTCCTGAAACCGCAAAACTGTTTTAAGAGAATAGCAACAACATTATCGTCAAAAAACATTTCTACATAAACATATTAAGTGGTAGTGTCATACATCATCTACAAGATTCAACACATTTATACATGTCATCTTAAATTGGGCTGCAATTGTCGAACAGGGTGATGGATCTTAACGGCAGGGACATTACAAAGACAGCGGACATATACAATATGGTAAGAACAGTGTTAGCATTTGGGCTAATGTGAAGACTGTGGAAAGACGACAACACAGGACTTTTTTTATTATATACATGTATATATATATATATATTTTTTTTTTTACTATATGGAAATTGGAGCGAGGCATTTGCATGGGGAGTGCAGGAGGGGTGCATGAGTGCCAACAAGAGGAAAAGTGATTTTACCAGACCACCGAGAATGAAGAAGACCATGAAAAGGCGTCCAAGAGTGGTTCTTGCATAGACATCCCCATATCCCACCGTGGACATGGTGACCATTAATAAGTACACACATTCCCAATATGAGAGCGGTTGAGAGTTTTGGAAGTTTTCCCATGGATCCCCTGAGTTTTCCACCTGCGGAGAGTGAAAAAGGCTGTTACACACAAATCCAAACACAATGCTCTACAGCCATCTAACGTTCATACAGAAAACCACAAGGATGAATTGTGAGAGGAACCAAACTGAGGATTTAGCAGCAATAAGAGTTTCTGCTGCCATCTAGTGGCACAGATGCCCTCTAGCGCATCCTGATTAAAACGAAACAAAACTAATAAAACACTCACAAAAAATACAACAAAAACACCCAACCTTTAGATGAACTACAACACAAACCACATACGGCACAAAGGGACAGACGTGTGCTTTTTCCTCCCACGAATCTGCACGTGCACTCCTTTCTTTGTGAGTTTCTCCGGGGTCATGGGAAGAGAGAGAGAGAGAAGGGGGGGGGACGTGTGTGTGTTTTTTCACTCACCAGATGAATGAATCCTGCAGCAGTGAGCCATGTGCTTATGAAGATGGAACACAGGTTCACCAGCTTGATGGAATTACTGTGAGAGACGAGAGTTACATCACACCTCTCAAAGTGAAACGCATCACACTGACGTACAGATCAGTCAGTCATCTACTGAGGCCAACACACACACGAGCGGGCCGCTTCCAGCCACACCGTCGCTCGCTGGGGGTGAACACACAGGTTATCAGCAAATTATCAAGAAGAGGATGACCGGCGCATGTCGGAGCGGTCACACTGCTGCTTTCTACTAGAGATCAGTGCTACAAGTTTATTCATGTTTAAATGAACATTATAAGAACGACTATCTGAGTTTAACAAACCTCCAGAAGTGATATAGCTTTCTAGATGAAAAGACTTCTTACTCTTTGAATTATGTAGTCAATTTGCATTAGGGCTACATTAAGAGTACATAAAATAATGGTTGGTTATGTTTGGCATGTTTTTTGGTATAGTTTTAATATGTTATCTTTTTAATGAACACATTGTGAATGTACACTACCGGTCAAAGTTTGGGGTCAGTTTTTTTTTCCATGTTTTTTTTTTTTAAAGAAAAGCATTCGGTTCATAATTTTTAAATGTCAAAAAATTGTTAAATTGTTAAATATTTATTAAAATTTTAAGTTACTGCTATTGTATGTAGTTTCAAATTAAATTATTACTCCAGTCATTATTGCTCCTATTACTATTAACATTAATAATAAAAAATAATAGTAATAATAATAATAACAATTAATATTAGAGTGATTTCTGAAGGATCATGTGACTCTGAAGACTGGAGTAATGAAGCTGTAAAGTCATTATTAAAAATCACTGAAATAAATTGTTACATTAAATTATAAACTACTTTTGACTACAGTCTAAAAACTACAGTCATTTTACAGTGTAATAACATTTCACAATTGTGCAATGTGCACTGTATTTTTGATAAAATAAATGCAGCTTTGGTGAGCCGGATAAGCTTATTTTAAAACATTTAAAAGTCCGACTGACCCCAAACGTCTGACCGGTAGTGTATGTTCAAGTAAATTAAATTATAATTACTTGTTTGTTGAAGATAAAATAAATCTCAGCTGTAAACTATAAAGGGAGATCTGTTACTTTGACATAACCATATCATTATGGCTACAGTTCACAAAAGTCAAGACTATTCAATTAAATTGCTAATTTTAGATACAAGTACGCAAACACGGAAAACTGGAGCTTTTACACTTCAAATAAAAACTAAATGTAAAACTATGCAGTAAAGGGAGTGAATTTTCTCATGGATGTCAGCTGATGATTGTTAATAAAGTTGAATGTTTAAGAATCTGGATTATATGACCTTAGTGTCATCATCTCTTCAGAGTAAAACTGGAATATGTGTGTGATTGTTTTTTCTGCCTGTCAAATTATTTGTTTCCTCAGGATCTATGCAGCCAGGCCAGAGGTCATGGAGACTGGACACTTGAAATAATGGAAAAAAAAACTGAGTTATTTGCCATTTTATGTGTTAAATCTTTTAAAGTTAATTCCTTTGTATGTAAGCTGCCAGTTTGGATGAAGATTGAACCAGTTTTGATAAGACGGCTGAGAATACACTCAGCATTGAGTACCAAACAGACACTTCTTTGTGTGTATGTGTTCTATTCCTTTGTGGATTATGATTTTAATTGTGGATTATAATTGTATGTTTGAGATATTGAGATATCGTTCAGAATTGTATGCACACACATGTTGATTCTTACTTAGTCTCTCTGTGTTTTAAATAATCAGGTTAAAACACCTATATGTACTGTATGACGCAGTTAATGACATTATGTGATAGTATAAATGTCGCTGTTTTGGGATTGTAAGCAGAGCGGCCTACAAATTCTTTGCGAGTGTTGAAGCTAGCTTCTGCTGATGAGACTGCAAACTATCTTCAGTTAACTTTCTTTTTTTAATTGAATCTGATACTCCGGCTTTTCTTTATCAGACAGACTAGTCATTTTGGGTTAAAACTTTTGGTCTCCCAACAATATTTATTCCACTGTTGAAATATAAATACTTGTAAAGTGGCTTTAATAACAAGAGGCAGTTTTAGATGAAATGAAACCTGTTGTGTTTCAGCAACTATTAGATTGTTGGAAATATTTTGATATAATGTATTATGTTTAGAACGTAACTTTAATTTGAATGTAGGATTTAGAAAAAAAGTATTTCCAAATAAATTAGCAGCTGCAGGATCCTAAAGTCGTCAAAAAGATAACTAGTCTTAAACATCCCTCTAGCCTCTACTTGACTTTGGTTATCCATTACATCACTGTGTTTTGTGTAAATAGGAAGTCAAGTCTGTCACATCATCAACGCTCTCTTTCGCTCACGTCACCTCAAATCGCCACTCACGCTGAAAACGAATGACTTCCGGTCACTACAAATCACCGTCAATGTGAGCGTCCCTACTTCAGCAACCAATGAGAGAGAACAGAGCGGTGGAAATGTAACGTCGTGTTGACAGTTGTGTCAGTTTGGTGTGATATACCTGAGCAATTTCCTCCAATTGGAAAAAAAAAAAAAAAAAAGAAAAACAAGATGGCAGCTGAAATAAATGAAACGTCCAGCAGTTTTACAACCACTGAGTTGGGTGCTGACTGCTTTTTCCCCCACTACCTTTCTGATTCATTGACATATTTATGAAATAGCGCTGAGGTGTCAGGAGGCGCTCATCTGTCATGTGTGTGACAGCCTGCCAGAGGAGGAATCAATCAGAGGTCTGTCTGCTTCACACTCCTTCATTCATCAGGCCTGTTCTCTTACCTACAGCACACTAAATGCACACAGTACGGGATTAAAGTCAAACATTCTGCTCAGCTACGAGCCCTGCAGACTTCTGGGTCAAACCCACAGAGCCATGCAAAAAAAAAGAGCTGTAGAAACTGCGTGTGTGTGGATGCCAGCCGAGTGGAGCTTTTGAAACTGAGAGTGAGTATGCTTTCGGCCTTACCTTGTTTTTAAGATATTCAAAAACTGTAAAATTTCTGAGAACTGTATCAATCTCAAGGCTCTTAGAAACCTCAGACCTGAAAGAGAAGAGAAAAGAAGACGAGAAAAAGTCAAATTAAAATTTCCAAATTACTGCATATTTGATTGTACATTATATTGCTTAAAGAGGCTAAAATATTTGCTAACTCTGGTTCATAGCGGCAGTTGAGTTTAGTTTGTATCAACATCTTACATTTCATATGCATATATATTATACACATAACATTTTTAGATGTATTTTAAGAGAAAGGGCTTTAATGGTTATAATAATAATGGTAATAATAATACTAATAATAATAATAATAATAATAATAATACTAGTGCAGGGCAAAAGTGACTCACAATAAATCACTTCCTAAATAAAAGTTTATTTCGTATTGTGTGTACTGCATACTAATTATATATAAATTTTAATATCTATGTAAAAAAAGTATCACATATACATAATAGATATGTGATACACAAACATACCAAAGCAAGCTTTTATTATAGTGATTAAACTTTGCCTAATACTAATAATAACCTTTTTATGAGTCTTTAATTTTACTATGTGAAACACTATGATACATGATAGGGCCGCACGATATTGGAAAAAAAAAATGGACCAGCTCTATTTGGCACTAATAGCACTATTGTTTTCAGGGTAGTCTAACAGTATTGAGGTACAGAAATAAAATGATCACACTGCAAAAAATGCTTTGTCTAGTTCTAGTTCAAACATTTAATTTTTTTTAGATCAAGTAAACGTATTGTTTTGTTTTTACTTAAAAATAGAAGTCAAAATTAAGAGTTTTTCCTTAAAACAAGCAAAATGATCTGCCAAGGGGATAGGTAAACTTATGTTGTTTTTGCCATGAAATATAGATTATTCGACCAGAAACAAGGAACAAAAATCTAAGTAATAAAAAAAAAAGGTTTGTTGTTTTTTTTTATTGTTGTATAAATTCTGTATAAATACAGTAATTAAATACAAATCTACAGCTTCTGGTCAACTATAATTCAGACTCAACATTGCATCTTGCGATGTGACTATTGTAAATGCACACTGCGATATTGATGCTGAAATGATTTATTGTGCAGCTCGAATACATGACCAACAATCACAACTCAATTGGTAAATTCTGTATTGTTGCACACATTTATCAACACAGAGATATATTTAGGAACAGGGGTGCTGCTAGACATAAAGCTCTACTGGGGTGCACAGGTGAGGTGTTATGTTTTCTGTGTGCATTGCTTTCGCAAGCGTTGATTCTGTTGTACAAGGAGAATAACGTCTTTATTCTTGGATTACCACTCCTAATTCGTTCATATGCACATGAGAGAGTGACAGCGGTAAAAACAAGCGCTGAATCAAAACTTTTTTAAATCCTGAATCAATATTGGAGTTATATTCCAATGTTGGTTTAATATTCACATCACATTGGTTCATTTTGGACAATGACAACCTGTGACGTGCTCCCTATATTGTTTACCATGCTACTTTGAATATTTGGTCAGAAATAGCATGCAAGTAGTATTTAGTAATAAGTGTAATTCCTGCACCTTGCCGGCCAACCACTACGAATTCAGTAGTCGCTTTAATACACTTACATATAAAGTAAACTGTAACTCAAAGCATTTACTGAGGCACTGGCAATTTTTACTGGAGCTTTACTAGTAAATGGGGTCTAACATCCCCTTCTTTTGGAATATCTTTTTTTGCAGCGTTGTTAACATCACTACATCATAGCAGCTCAGTCAAATAATAGGCCAACATATTTAGTCCATTTATTTGTCCATTTAGAAAAGCCAAGCATGTTTAAGGAGTTATGTTTCATGAAGTGTGCTCCGCTTTAAACTCTGGCATGTCCAGGAAGACAATTAAATATTTCTTGCATCCTGTCTACATTTTACATTACTAAGATCAGAATGGACATTTTCAATTTCAAACTAACTTGAACATGCAAGATTATGATTTCAAAATTCATTTCAAAAACATGTACTGGCCTTGTTTTAAAAGCGTAACCACCCATCATCATGATGAATAAATACTTTTCCCCCTTCACAATACAGTAACAGGATTTTGTTTCCATTAAAGTAATGAGAATTTAGAAAAAGTAATAATATGTATGTTTAATCCTCCACCTGTCTATGATTTCAAATTTAACAAATCATATTAAATAATTATTTTTGATTGTATATACTGTTGGTGTATTGTATATAGCTACAGTATGTATGACAGAGGAGAACAGCTACAGAACACATGCACCTGGTTGGGTGGGTGGGTGAATGTGTGTGTGATGCAGGTGTAGAAATGAGCGCATCAGGAAGCAGATTAGAGAACAATATCACCTGCTTTAACACACTTCTTACATAAACATAATTTCTGCTCTGCTTTGAGCCTTACATCCTTGCTTTATACTTACAGTACTGACACACAAAACACTATTTTGTTAGATGAAATTGTTGTACCAAATTTGAAGTCTAACAGACAGATAGATTTCATTTTTACATAAATATATCTGGTACACACTGACATTTTGATTTACTTTTTTGAGTGTATTAAAACACAACAGTGAACTAAAAAAACTTTAAAAAAAAGTGGAACAAGTATCTGATTCTTAACCTGATGACAGAATTCCAACCCTACATGTGTCAAAGATGAGGTCTCTGCTTATTCTCACAACTGCGATTCTCAACATGTTTCTGTACTGAGAAGAGTGCTGATTTAGCTACCACGTCAACAAAAACCCTCTGGTTATTTCATTACTCAAGTAAATCAATGATACAAAGACAATACCTATCATATTATATGCATTTTTGTTTACTTTGCATTTTTATGTCTTTTATTAAATATGGTAACGTGCAGACCATTACAATAAATGACAAATTTGTTGAAATATAATAAGCATTTTCTTTTGTTTTTCTGTTGTTCTGATCCTCTCTGCGAAGCTTCCTTTGATTGTCACACAGCTTATGATTCCACTTATCAGATCTACAAGTCCAAAATATATATATAAAGATGAATACTGTGAATCAGCACTAGGCTTGTGTATACACTGTTAAAAATGCTGAATTCCACACAATTCCTTCATGTTGTCTCAACATAAATCAATTAAGTTAACATCATATTACAAATTTAAGTGGATTGAACATAAAACAATTCAGTTTTCTCAACTTTTCTCAAAAACTCAAGAATTGTGTTTTAAATAAGTAGAATTATAACTCATTTTAAATAAGTAGATTAAACAAACAGCAAAAGTATTTTTGAATGTATTAAAAGACAAAAGAGAACGCAAAAAAACAAACAAACAAACAAACAAAAAAAGTTGAACTGGTGCTGGTTCATCAACAAAAAAACCATGGTTATTCTATTACTTAAGTAAATCAATGACACAAAGCCAATACCTATCATATTATATGCATTTTTGTTTATATGCATTTTATGTGTTTAATTAAATATGGTAAAGTGCATTACAGTAAAGGACAAATATCTGAGAGTGGATCCTTATTTGATGAATATTTTCACATTTTATGGTCAGAAATGTTATGTGAAACCTTTTAGACTTGCATTTAATACGTATTTATTTTTTTAAAAGTTATATAAACGATAAAAAATGACTTCTTGTCTGACCATATCCTTAATTGGAAACAATAACACCCTCAAATGACAAAGACAGAATACAGAAAAGCAAAAAAAAAAAAAAAAAAAAAAAACTGCAGTTATCGTAAATCAATTCATAATCAAAACATATACTTTCTCCCTTTAAATATCTGTACTGTTATTCTTGATTTATGCTAATTTTTTGAAAGAAAGAAATAAAAAAATGATAAATCACAAAAAATCATTTTCCCTATAAAACTGTCTTACTTAAAGAAAAGTTATATAAATAATATAAAATGATTTCTTGTTTTTGACCATATCAGTGATAGGAAACAGTAACCCCTCAATAAACGTCTCAAATGACATACATTAAGTGAAAAAGTCGAAGAACATCACAGTTACTGCAAACCCATTCATAATCAAAATAAGTTTCCCTAAAAAATGGTCTTACCCCAGTTAGACAGCACATGGAGTAAATAAAAAAGAGAGTTCTGGCTATCACCATCTTTGCCATCTCCAGTTTTCACACGGTAACCATTCTGAAACAGGTCACCGCATGACTTCTTGCGTCGCCGGCTTTCTTGAATAGTTTCAGTGACCAAAGCACCCCGTGGGCCCCGAAACACTAGCAACTTGCTGGAGATCATGATTCTTTCTCCTTTAAAGCTCCAGAAATGCAAGCCCTGGATCAAAATCCAAAAACGGGAGATGCGAGCATCGGAATGTGTCTGTTGAACAACACTAAAGACCATTCAAGCCTAGACAGCAACACCTGTCAGTGGATCAAAATCTGATTGCAGCTTCAATCTCTGACGTATTCGTTCTGATCTTTTCGGTATTAAACGCCCACGCTTGAATCTTCTCTCTGACCCACTGTCTAAGTAAGGTGACAAGCTTTTGTATATGGCGAAACCTTCTAGAGATTTAGATCTGCTAAAATGAAAAAGAAAAAAAAAAAACGAATTAATCACAGCGGTTGTACTTGCAGTTCTATCATGCTGTGTGTGTGTGTGTGTGTGTGTGTGTGTGTGCGTGTGTGTGTGTGTGTGTGTGTGCGTGTGTGTGTGTGTGTGTGTGTGTTTTTTTAACTGACAGATATAATGTTGTGCAGTGGAATTGTTGAGTTGGACTATAAAAGATAATACATTTCATGCTAATAATTGCGTTCTAAATGAAGTGCTGCAATCCTGCTGTTGAGCTCATCTGTATTCACTGTACTTCAAAGTTGTCTTCCTGATAATTTCATGCTGCGTTGTTTCCTGCGTTCTCTTGCATCTGCAACAGATACATCAAAACCTACTCTAAAATCTGGAGAGCTTTCTGCTTTTCAGCTCTTTAAAGGAATGGTGCATCTAAAAATTAAAATTCTGTCATCGTATTATCACCCCTAATGCAGTAAGACAGCTTTTGGTGTGAAGTTAAATAATGGATATTGGCACATATACCAATAAACCGACTAACTAAAAAACTACTGTGGGAATTCAAAGCCCAGACATCTGCGGCTTGTTTTGTAATTTTCTGCTGGCTATACCACCTGTAGAATAGTTATGGCATGTTGTGAAAGTTGGCCGTCACTAAAGAAAGTCAAATCTGTCTTTAATTTTTTGGACTTTGCTTAAAACTTTACAGAGTAGCACTATAGCTTTTCAATGTACTATGTTGTATGATTTAAATTATGCACCAATAAACAAGTCAAATGAATGAATAAATAAAATAAATATGGATTCTTAAATATCGGTATTGTTTTTACGCAAAAAAATATTAATATGTTTTGACATGTTTTATAAAAATAAATGAGCAATTTTCAACATTTCAGCTAGGCCTATATATAATTCAATTAAACAAATATAAGTTGGACATTTATGGGGCCAGGTAATATCTTTCTGTGGTTTTTTTTCTTCTTTTTTTTCTCTGTGATCTTTAATATATAAGCTGGGTGATAACTACACAAAATATATTTTAAAACATCAAGCAGAAATTTGCCTAGATTGTTAGTTGATTATAAATACAAAAAAAAACTATTAAAATAACACAAAAAAGGCAGCAATTTGCTAAATAGTCCTACTTTATATCCTGATATGCTTTGTGTTTTTCATATTCGCTTATTAAATTTGTTGGTGATGCATTGGTTATATAATGTTGATAAATACTGAAAAGAAATAACAGCCATCGTTTAAATGGTTATATTTTACCATCAAATTGTAGAATATTTTATTTCATTATCAACTTTTAATCATGTTACATTTTGGTAATTTCCCTTCCAAAAAAAATTTGCCCAGTACTGTGACTTATATTGTATTTTTATGTTAGCATCCCTATACGAGAGAGTGGCATAACATTTTAGTCACGCTGTTGTTTTCACTTTTAAACGTGAACATGAAAAAAAACTAGTTTCGGCTTTTATTTAAATTTAAATGAACAAAGGAAGCCGTTTACATTACGTTATCAAAGTAACTACTGATGCATTTAGTGTAACATTTCAAAGAGCGCTGTTGCAGCACGACAGTGGAAAATGAAATTGTATTCATGCTGTCTGGCTCGGTTTAGCACGGAATGAAATGGTTCAGCATAAAGAATGGTTCAGTATGATATTGGAAAAGAGCTTTATTATATTTTTGATCTTATATAATTCAAAGTACTTTTTGTAGGAGATATTTCTATTAAACTTGAAAAGGAGGATATATATATCATTTTTAGACAAGTAAAACCGCTTTAGTCTGGAAATGGTATAAAAAAGACTAACCAGCTAAAGACGAATGGTTCAAAACAATAGCAGTTGAGTTGAGGAAATAGA